>NC_053025.1:552059775-552236641 GCF_003073215.2 Triticum urartu | reverse complement strand
GATGTTGTAGTTGATCTGTGCATGCTATGCTATTGTTCTTGCCACGTCTAGCTTGAATTTTGTGTATTCTTGATGGGTGTATGCTTAGATTTTCATGACTTGCTCCATAGTGAGTGAAATCGAGCTCGTAAACATGCCTACTTGATATCTGTTTTCAGCATGTGCCTGTTTCAAAAAGTATGAGAACTGATTATATTTTTGCCATGTTCACATGCTTGCAATTGTATTTTCTGATCCCTTTTGGCTCAAGGTCACTAAGGGACTTTTGTTAAGATCTTTGAGTAGATCCATGCCATACTTTACTTTGCCATGTTCAGGTCCTGTAGCATATAGTTTTGTTGCTCCGAAGAGTGCTATCTGATCTGAAATTCCAGACAAGTGTTAATTTCACTGTCTGAAATCTGTTTGTCATATGCATTTTTGCCATGCTTGTTTGAACCTGTTAATGGGTGAATTGGCCGTAGCTCAGTGCTAGACTTTTGTTAAGCATCATGAATGCATCGCTGCCATGTATTTTGTTGCCATGTTTGGATGCTGTAGCATGTTCATCTCTTTGCATTTAGATGACTACTTGCTATAAATCACAAAACGTGGTCATATTTGAATTGCTTGACATTTCCAAACCGTAACTCCGATTTCGGCGTTCTTTATATCGTTTTCAAGCGATTTCATCTCATCCCTCCAGTGGCACACTTGGATTTCCAAGTTGAGGCCAGGTTCATGCATCCCTTGTCAAATCTTGCATATGCATCCCGCATCGCATCCCGCATCGCATACCATCATTGCATCATATTGTTTGAGCTTTGCACGTGGTTGATTGTGTTCCGTTTGCTTGTTTGTCTTGTTTGGCTAGAACCGGGAGACGAGTTTGCTAACGAGGAGCCCGTTGAGTTTGCTTTCGAGGATCCAGTCAACTCTGACAACTTTGCAGGCAAGATGATCATACCCTCGAAATCACTACTATCTTTGCTATGCAAGATTGCTCGCTCTTTTGCTATGCCAATGCTACGATGCCTACCACTTGCTTTCAAGCCTCCCAAATTGTCATGTCAAACCTCTAACCCATCATGTCCTAGCAAACCGTTGTTTGGCTATGTTACCGCTTTGCTCAGCCCCTCTTATACCGTTGCTAGTTGCAGGTGAAGATTGGAGGCCGATCCTTGTTGGAACATTTATTTACTTGTTGGGATATCATTATATTGCCATGTTATCTTAATGCATCTATATACTTAGTAAAGGGTGGAAGGCTCGGTCTCTCACCTAGTGTTTTGTTCCACTCTTGCCGCCCTAGTTTCCGTCATATCGGAGTTATGTTCCCAGATTTTGCGTTCCTTATGCGGTTGGGTTATAATGGGAACCCCTTGATAGTTCACCTTGATTAAAGCTTTTCCCGCAATGCCCAACCTTGGTTTTACCATTTGCCACCTAGCCTATTTTTCCCTTGGGTTTCCGGAGCCCGAGGGTCATCTTATTTTAAACCCCCCCGGGCCAGTGCTCCTCTGAGTGTTGGTCCGAACTAGGCAGCCTGCGGGGCCACCTCGGGGAAACTCGAGGGTTGGTTTTACTCGTAGCTTGACCTATCTAAGTGTGCCCTGAGAACGAGATATGTGCAGCTCCTATCGGGATTTGTCGGCACATTCGGGCGGTGTTGCTGGATTTGTTTTAACCTGTCGAAGTGTCTTAAAGAACCGAGATACCGAGTCTGATCGGAACGTCTCGGGAGGAGGTCTATTCCTTCGTTAACCGTGAGAGCTTGTCATGGGCTAAGTTGGGACTCCCCTGCAGGGATTTGAACTTTCGAAAGCCATGCCCGCTGTTATGGGCAGATGGGAATTTGTTAATGTCTGGTTGTAGATAACTTGAACCTTAACTTAATTAAAATGAATCAACCGTCTGAGTTACCGTGATGGCCTCTTCTCGACGGAGTCCGGGAAGTGGACACGGTGTTGGAGTAATGTTTGCGCAGGTTGCTCTCTAGTTTCTCGCTCGCGCTTTGCCTCCTCTTCTCGCTCTATTTTTGCAAACAGGTTAGCCACCATATATGCTAGTCGCTTGCTGCAGCTCCACACATATTTATCTTGCCTTACCTATAAGCTTAAATAGTCTTGATCGCGAGGGTGCGAGATTGCTGAGTCCCTGTGGCTCACAGATTACTATTACACCAGATGCAGGGCCTGATGATTCCGCTCTAGGTGACGCGCTCGAGCTCAAGTGGGAGTTCGACGAAGACTCTCAACGATACTATGTTTCCTTTCCTGATGATCAGTAGTGGTGCCCAGTTGGGGGTGATCGGGACCATGTCGCATGTTGGGTTATCTTTTATTTTGGCGCCGTAGTCGGGCCATGAGTGTTTAATTGATGTAATGTTATTTATGTACTTGATTGACATGGCGAGTGTAAGCCAACTATGTTATCTCTCCCCTTTTTTATCTATATTACATGGGATGTTGTGAAGATTGCCTGACTTGCGACATATGCCTTCAATGCGATTATGCCTCTAAGTCGTGCCTCAACACGTGGGAGATATAGTCGCATCGAGGGTGTTACACTCTATCCCTTCCAGTACTATCATATCTATAATTACTCCCTACAAAATGTAGAGTACATGCAATGCTTATGAAGAAGTTTCTGTGCTAAAATTCTTGAGTTATCCTTCCCTTGCCATGGAGAAGGGCATTATAAAGCCGGTGTTAACTGTTAATGTAAGTCATTCCTTGTAAAGCCTTTATCCTCAACTGCTGTTTAATTTTCTCATACTCCCTATCGTTTACTGCTGTTTAGTTTGCTGTTTCTACCAAAATGCATGTTTGTAAGAACCGTAAGTTCTAAGTTTTACTTGTAAAACCAAATTCCTTATTCATACCATGCAAATTACTTAATACTCCCTATATATATGCTTGTTTTTGTGGATCTATAATCTAGTGTGTGGTGAAGTAGCCCACGTTTGCACCTTGTCATCTCCTGTTTTATCTTACTGATGTGGCTGGTGATATGAACAACATGCCATGCACATTATCCAAAATAGACACAATGATTTTCTTTGCCCTTCATCTATGCTTGTTATGTTGACATGGTAATCCAGTAGTGTGGTGAAGCTCCCCGCATTATGAACAATGCCAAATTATGCTATTGATATTTTGAACATACTCTTTATTTTCTAATTTGAAATTGGATAGAATTGACAGAACAATTATCATCTTTGTTTATACACGTGCAAAACATGTCATCTCTCTGCTTTGTTTCAGGGTGATATGCCTGATGGCATGCACAAGTCTGCTGAAGGCTGTGAGACAAACCCAACATATATTGCAGCAAAGAAGGCAAAACATCTTGAAGATAGCGAGACAACCCCAAAGTCTTGTCTTGATGCAGTGTTCAAGTTACTTGAGACTAACAGTCATACAAGCTCACAGAATTCGTTATCTGAATCAGTTCGACTTCTTCAGTCCCAAGTTCTAGCAGAAAGGCATTCTGCAACTCAACTTCGACTTGAAGTCCTATCTCTAAGAAAGATTGCGGACAACACCAATGAGAACCTCATCGCTAAATAGCTACACCTAGAAGCTACGACTGACATGCTAGGCCGGTCTCATAGCCTTGCTCAGCAGCTTGCGCAGCAGTTCCCCTGCAAGGCTAACCTTTCTTGAACTGTCTTGGAAGTGGTCTCGGTTCAGTATTATTTTGTTATGCTGCAATGGTGCCCAGTTTTTGTAATCTGCTTCTTCGTTGCGCTTTATGATTAGTGGTGGCGAACTTTGATGCCCAATGGATCTAATATACCTTAAATCCTTTAGTGTGTAGTGTAGGTTTATTCTTAGTTACTATGCCGTAATTTCTTTATTGTATAGAGTAGGTTTGTTCTTAATTCCTACTAGTTACGCAGCAGCCCGAAATGAACCCCGGCCCATGATTGTGCAAATCAAATCACGGGCTTTTAACAGGCCAAAATTGTCTAGGTCCTTGTTTGGCCCAATCAGATATTCGCTGCGAGCAGGCCGGATGCAAACCGGGCCGTAGTTAGGCCCAACTATATGACGGGCTTTTAACAGGTCGAAATTAATTTAGGGCCGAAATGTTAAACGGGCACTTAACAGGCCAAAACTAATATCAGGCCGAATTAATAAGTGGGCCTTTAGCAAGTGGGCCCAAAAGCATAGTGTCCAGTTAACGGGCCGAATCTGATATGGGCCATAATTGAGCCCAAAGCCTCTTAAAGGGCTGGACCTAATCTGGGCCGAGAACGTGGTAGGCTTTTAACGGGCCGGATCTCATATGGGCCACTATTAGGCCCGGAGCGTGGCAGGCCATTAATGGACCAGATCAAATATGGGCCGGCATTTGGCCCAAAACATGGCAGCCAGTTAATGGTCCGGCCTACTAGGGTCCTCAAAATCATGTGGGCCTACAACTGGGCCGGCCCATTAATGTCGGCGAAATCTTGTGGGCCTTTAGCTGGGACGGCCCATTATGACCTACAAGAATCTTGTCGGCCTTTACCTGGGTCGGCCCATTATGGCACAAAAAAATCTTGTGGGCCTTTACCTGGGCCGGCCCATTATGGCCCGCAAAATCTTGTGGGCCTTTAGCTGGGCCAACCCATTATGGTCCGCAAAATTTCGTGGGCCTTTAGCTGGGCCGGCCCATTATGGTCCACAAAATCTTGTGGGCCTATAGTTGGTCTGGCCCATTTAAACTTGTTGGGTCGTGCCACGTGTTGACGTATCATAGGCGCCTTCTGTCCAGTGAGTGGATGACATTTGTCCCAACGATGAGCCGACACGTGTTTCGTCTAGCCAATGATGATTTTACACGTGGAAAATCCCCATTGGTAGGGGTTGTTAACGAGTTATCGGATCCAAAACCCGACCCGATAGCTTAACGGCATTCCATTACGATGGATGCCACGTGTCGGTCACCCTTGACGAAAGCACTTCTGTGACGCGCGATTTATCATCATGGAAGTGGACACTTCCGTGATGATAATTTTGGTAATGTCATGGAACACTTCTACGACAGCACAGGTATGACTATCTTGATTCTGTCATAAATTTTTCATGGATGTACATGCATGACAAAAAAAGCGACCTACTGTGACAAACATGTATCATCACGGAATTGTATTTTTTTGTAGTGGAGGGTCTTCAGCTAGTGCCGAGCTGGTCCTTTCAACTTGAGGGGCAAGTATTTGATGGCGTGGAGATCATCTCCGCGAGCCATGTGGATATGAAGGATAAAGTCCTCAATCCAGACCCCAGGGTATGTCATTCCGTCATATGCCTCTATGTTCACGGATTTGAATCCTTCTAGAAATTCGTGATGCAAAACCTCATCGGTGAAGCATAGGGGGTGCGCGGCACCCCTGTGTTTGGATGTGTCATGGCATTCTGATGGTTGTAGTGTTCGTTTTTGATTCTATGTCGGAGCGCGCTTCCTAGATCCGTAGATGGACCTGGTCATACCGGCTTTTTGGTGCAAGTCCTCACGTAAATCGTGTGCTTACTTATGTGCAACATCGTTAGCCGCCCTATCGCGGCCACGAGGTGGTCGATCTGGCTGATCGGCCGTTTTATTTTTCGGCTGTATAGGCTCTAAAGCCTCGTCATCGAATTCAGGCAACAGCTTGCGCTTTGGATAGCTCTTTGTGTGGCGGCTGCCACCATACTTTTCTTCAGTGTCGAGCACTTTGTTCCATCTACTGTTGAGTGTATTTTGCGCAGCATTAAGCCTTTGCTTCTGCTTCTTCAGACTCCTCGCAGTGGTAATAAGCCTTCTGTGGAGGTCCTCTTGCTCCAAGTGCCTTTCCGGGATGATGTGTGCATCATCGTCCGGACTGTTCTCCTCTACGGAGACAGGTTGATGAGCTTTACCCTCGGTGTCGCCGTGATGGGACAGCGGCTCCATACTATGTTCGCCGTCTGCTGGTTCATCCTGCTCTATCGCTGGGTCCATGTCGTCGTCATTTGCTTTGGAGTCAACCGAGGTATTATTCTTTCTTGCGCTGTTATCGCTGTTTTTGCCGAGGCGGGATTTGGAGCGGCGCCTACGTCGTCACTTTGGTTGCTTCTCGAGGGGATTATCCTTCACTGCATCCTTCCGTTCCTCGTCATTGTTTTCTTTGGGTGTATCCACCATGTATATATCATGTGATGAAGTGGTTGTCCAGCGCCCTGTGGGCGGTGGTTCCTGTTCCTCTCATGCATCGTCGTCCATACCGTCGATGTCTTCGGAGTAGAAATCAAGCATGTCAGTTAAGTTGTCGATAGTGGCTATTAAGTGGGTGGTGGGTGGGGAACAAATTTCTTCGTCGTCCGCTTCCCACTCCAACCGGACATAGTTCGGTCAAGGGCCTTCTGACAAGGAGAGAGACCTTAAAGAATTCAGCGCGTCGCCCAGGGGCGAGTGCTGAAAGATATCCGTGGAGGAAAACTCCATAATCGGCGCCCAATCAGATTCGATAGGCACGGACGCAGGTGGTTCAAAGCCCGTGGCCGGGGACGAATCCAAGGGTCCGGCAACACAGGTCTCGTAGGAGGTGAAGTCAGTATTCGGCTCTGTCGCCGCTGAGTGTGCAGCCTCCATGACGGGGTCCATCCACCCGTCCTCGGACAGTGCGATCTGCTCTGGATCGAGGGCCGGAGTTGCCACAGGTGTGATCTCCCAAACACTGTCCGGCGATAGAGCTAAGTCATGCTCGTTGTGGCTGTGCAACGCACCTGACACGGGCTCGAATCCGTCGAAGATCAGGTCTCCGCAGATGTCAGCAGTATAGTTTAAGTTTCCAAACCTGACCTGATGGCCAGGGGCGTAGCTCTCGATCTGCTCTAGATGGCCAAGCGAGTTGGCCCGCAGTGCGAAGCCGCCGAATATGAAGATCTGTCCGGGGAGAAAAACCTCACCCTGGATCGCATCGTTGCCGATGATCGAAGTAGCCATCAAGCCTTATGGTGACGACACAGTGGAACTCTCAATGAAAGCACCAATGTCGGTGTCAAAACCGGTGGATCTCGGGTAGGGGGTCCCGAACTGTGCGTCTAAGGGGGATGGTAACAGGAGGCGGGGGACACAATGTTTACCCAGGTTCGGGCCCTCTCGATGGAGGTAATACCCTACATCCTGCTTGATTGATCTTGATGATATAAGTATTACAAGAATTGATCTACCAGAAGATCGTAGAGGCTAAACCCTAGAAGCTAGCCCATGATTATGATTGTTCTTGTCCTACGGACTAAACCCTTCGGTTTATATAGACACCGGAGGGGGATAGGGTTACACAGAGTCGGTTACAAGGGAGGAGATCTACATATCCAAATTGCCAAGCTTGCCTTCCACGCAAAGGAGAGTCCCACCCGGACACGGGATGAAGTCTTCAATCTTGTATCTTCATAGTCTAACAGTCCGGCCAAAGTATATAGTCCAGCAGTCCGAGGACCCCCTAATCCATGACTCCCTCAGTCACCAATTACCAAAAGGGGAGATTGAAAGCACAAGTGCTCCCTGGGTGGTTTTGGCAATTAATGCCAACATATCTCTTGTTGGACTAATGTTTTCATCTAGTATATTTTAGACAAGTTCAACAGATGGAGTGGTGTGGACAAGAGGATATGGAACCCTTTCAAGATGCTAGGGACAAAAGATTGGCTCAAGCTCTAAAGCTCAAGACTCTACATTTTACTTTTAGTGATCCAAGATCACATTGAGTCCATAGGAAAAGCCAATACTATTAAAAGGGGATGAGATGTTGCTTAATGGCTTACTTGCTCAAAGTGCTTAGAGATATTCTCCAAAGCCCTCAACCACTTTCCCATATCCACATATGTCCCAAACGAAAAGTCAAACTCGGCCCCACCGAAATTTCCTACCCGACGCCACCGAATTCACTTGACATAGCCACTTCCAGAAACCCTAGTCAAATCGGTCTCACCGATGAAATCTCGGTCTCACCGAGATGGGCTTGCAAACTCTTTCGGTCCCACTGAGATATGCAATCGGTCCCACCGAGTTTGCTTGACAAACATCTGTTTTGCATATTACCAAAATCGGTCTCACCGAGTTTGCGTAATCGGTCAAACCGAGACGAGGTATTATCCTAACCCTAGCACATCGGTCCCACCGAGTTGATCATATCGATCCCACCGAAATGTCTAACGGTCACATTATGAACTAAATCGATCCGACCAAGTTGCCTGATTCAGTCCCACCGAGTTTGGTGATTTGTGTGTAACGGTTAGATTTTGTGTGGAGGCTATATATACCCCTCCACCCACTCTTCATTCATGGAGAGAGCCATCAGAACGTGCCTACACTTCCAACATACATTTTCTAAGAGAGAACCACCTACACTTGTGTTGAGGTCAAGATATCCCATTCCAACCACATAAATCTTGATCTCTAGCCTTCCCCAAGTTGCTTTCCACTCAAACCCTCTCTCCACCAAATCCAATCCTATGAGAGAGATCTGAGTGTCGGGGAGACTATCATTTGGAGCACAAGAGCAAGGAGTTCATCATCAACACACCATCTATTACCTTTTGAAGAGTGGTGTCTCCTAGATTGGTTAGGTGTCACTTGGGAGCCTCCATCAAGATTGTGGAGTTGAACCAAGGAGTCTGTACGGGCAAGGAGATCACCTACTTCGTGAAGATCTACCCTAGTGAGGCAAGTCATTCGTGGGCGATGGCCATGGTGGGATAGACAAGGTTGCTTCTTCGTGGACCCTTCGTGGGTGGAGCCCTCCGTGGACTTGCGCAACCGTTACCCTTCGTGGGTTGAAGTCTCCATCAACGTGGATGTATGATAGCACCACCTATCGAAACCACAGTTTGACCATTACGTGCTAACGAGTGGGCCGCAAAACTGACACTCACTATAAACTGAATCAGATCGAGTCACTTCCGCGCCGCCCCCTCCATCACCGTCGTGTCAGCTCTGCCGCCATCGTGCCACCTCTGCAGCAGTGGTGCCACCTCTGCTGCATCTACCCTCTCTCCCCATCTAGGATTAGGAAGCAATGTCGGGGGAGCACCCCGTCCGTCCCATCGACCATGGAGATGATTGGGTCGAATCAGAGGCAGATAATTCATGAATTCCACCTGGGTAAGAATCGTTTTCCTCCCAAATTGTTTAGGAGATTTGTAAATTAGGCTGTATTTGACCACCGTTGGCGTGAATCAGTACAATTTTTCTGAAATTTTTTGGCCTAATTGTGTGACACCCCAATTTTTTTTTGGCCTTGTTTTATTAAATTAAATTTTTTGCCAGAAATTAAAACTTTGATTTTTTTTGGACTCCCTTTTGATTTTTTTTGAAACATTTCCTTTCTTATTATCATGGAGTTGTTCCCTAAAGTGAAAACCTTTCAAATATGTTATTGGAATTGTTTAACCTATCAAGAAAAACTTTTCTTTTATAAGTATAACTAATTACAAAATTAATTTGCTTGATCTTTATTTTCTTGAAAAATGGTTTTTCAAGGTTATATGGCCATATTTGAACTACAACCATTTGATAAATTCACTTAAAATTCCAACCAAAATTTGGAGTTGTCATGTGATATTTTTAAATCACTTTTATACAAAAATATCTTTTATTCATGTAATATTTTGAGCTCTGCATCAATTTTTCTTCTCTGGTCCAGAGTGCAATTTTGCACTACAACCCATTTAAATATTTCTTTCTGGCCTCCACCAAAATTATGGGATGTTGGTAGTAGCATATGATTCAACCTTATGCAAAAACCCAATGATGTTACTTGAAAAATTTGAGTGAATCAACCTCATTTTCATTCTGGTCCAGCCTTGTGATTTCTACTACAACCCTATTTATTTTTGCTGCAGTGACCGTGTGCCTTCTCCTACTTGTAGTGAACCCTACAAGACCCCTAAGTCCAGGAGCATGCACCCATTTGAATATTTTTGGTTCATGAAATAATGCCATTTATCTCCTATCCAGAATTGTAGTTTTGCAAAACTTGCACTAACAAGTTTGTGCTTTTCACAAACTAACCTCACCACCCTCTTATTCACCTAAAGAGACCCCACTCTGGAAGTTTTGGCCACTCCAAGAAATGTCTAGGTGCCTGTGGCATTTTGTCAAACACCTAGAGTGCATGAACAGCTTTGACATGAATTTTGTCATTGCACTGTGAACTTGCACCTCTGATCAAACTAACCTGTCCACTAAGCCTCTAGATGACTTTAACCTAGGTCTGTTAAACCCCAACCTCACCCGAGACCTCTAGCATGCAATGGCATTCCGTCGAGCACGTTCCGTGCGTGCTCTGGGCGCGAGCAGAGCACGCATTTTGCACGTGCCGCGCCCGAGCCGACGCGTCGCGCCCCTGGCCCTGCCACCACTTCAGAGCCACGCCACTCGCTCCCTTCTCACCACAACACGCCAAGAGCCCTCGCCACGGCTCGGGCAAGCCAGGAGCTAGCCGCCAGGGCCGCCCGACAGCCCTGCTCAGGTCGGCGCCACCCAAGCCTCTCCCGCTCGCCAGCTCGCCCCTGGAGCAGTGCCCGCTCGTCCGCTAGCTCCTGCCGCCATCCCCAGCCCCGCCACGTTGCCCTGCAAGCTACAGAACGTCGGTCGCCGGCAGCCTTATCCACCGCCATGGAACCGACCTCGTCGTGCTATAAAAGGAGGCCCCCGAGCTCATCCGAGCACTCAGGCGACCTCAGGCCACCCCCATGGCACCCCCACAGCCAGCAATCATCGGGGGAAAGCCGTCTTCCCCAACTCCGGCCGGTTCGGCTGCCGCCACGTCCCAGCTCCATTCACCACAACAAGAGCCCCTCCCGTCCGTCCAACGCCACCAAATGACTCCACTTCGACTTGCGGAGCCGCCCAGCTACTCAAACCCGACCAGGAGCCACCGTAGTTCAAGCGCCCAAACCTCCCAAAGCCACCGGCCGCCGCGAAGCTCACCGCCGGTGACTCCCTTCATCCCCACCTGACTGACAACCACCGGAAGGACCGCCCTCGAACCACGGATCCATCCCCACCCTCGGTGTCTCGAACGGTGCCGCCGTTCGCCCGCGAGCGTCGCCGGAGTTCCGCCCCCTCTCGGGCAGAGGAAGAGGAGGGAAGGTGGAGTAGTCAAACCTGACCGGTGGGCCAGGCGGGCCCACTATCAGTGACACACGCTCGGTCCATGCTGGATAAGTGGAGGCGCGTTTCCACAATACGCCTTCGACGTGTACGTATATTCGAAACGTTTTTCTTTTTCTGTTTTAATTTTAAATAACAGATTTTGACCAAAACTTTGACTGAGCTTAACTTTTTAAATACAACTCCAAATGAGTTGATTCTTTTTCCTACATCCCTCAAATTCTGTCTAATTTATTTTGAGATTTATTTGAAAATTTTCCAAACAACTTTTTTGTACTGTTTTTGAAATATGTGTTATTTGCATATTTTTGAAAATAGGATTTTGGAAGAGAAGAAAGCTTTCAAAAGATTTGGAGTGCACCCTGCCCTTCCACACCATGAAGGCAAGCATTCTGAACCTCGGCATAATATTTTTGGTGTGTTAGTTGACTCGTTTATAACACCACCTCATTTCGGAGAACTCGTTATTTTATGTGGCGATGTGATCATTTGCATGAAGGCATATTAGTGATTTCCTTGCTGTTGGAAATGAATATACTTGTGATGGTAATCATCCTCATGTGCCTTGCATGCATGCCGGAAAGGAATCCGGGAAAGCCTCTACCTTGGGTAGGAGTGAGCTTGTCGCCGGTCCCCGTCGGGACGGTTATGTCCGGTATGGCATAGTAAGGTATAATGGGTGGTGATTTCTTCGGTTGAAATATATTTGATATACATGTCATGCAGGGAACTTATAAGCCTCCAGAGTCGGCCGTAGATCGAGTCTTGTTCCAGTAACCCTCATATTTGCCTCGTACTACCACTCGTCCTTGCCGCAGGTAGGGTATGGTTCAGTAAGTCGTCAACCCCTTTCCAGCACACACCGTACAGAGAGGCCATGGTGGAAGATGTCGGTTGTAGCCGGTAGGCATGCCACCTGGTCAGGGGGCATGGGTGTTTCCGGTTGGGACCGAGAGGGGAGGCCACCCCTTAGAGCGCGCGATATAAATTTGATCCCATGCTACGCGAGGTTGTAGCCTCCCCACTTAGAGTTTTGCTTAACAAGTGTCGTGGGTGATTCCAGACACCGATGAGTTAAGCTGGTGTGTGCAAGTTAGGCGTGTTTTCAACTAAAAGGCCGTAGACGGAATTAGTCCTGATGGACTAAAGGAATCCGTTACTCGTGGGTAAAGAGTACACCCTCTGCAGAGATTAAACCTATTCGAATAGCCGTGTCCATGGTTAAGGATTACAGTCTGGGATGGGTCAAGGGTTGGTCTTAGTGTCGGTCTTCAGAGGAGAAAATTGATAAAACCAAAACTTGGATTGTGACTTGTGAACATTATGGTTATTATTATTTTGTACTAACCCATTATATCATTGAGTATCCCTGGGACGGTTCTACCTCTTGGATATTCATTGTGATTTTTTTTGTTTTATAAGCCCTTTATGTGGTGTCGCCGAGACGCCCGACTGTGGCATTGCTTGTTATTTATTTATTTTATAAGCCCTTTATGTGGTGTCGCTGAGACGCCCAACTGTGGCATTGACTGTTATTTATTTATTTTATAAGCCCTTTATGTGGTGTCGCTGAGACGCCCGACTGTGGCATTGCTGTTATTTATTTATTTTATAAGCCCTTTATGTGGTGTCGCTGAGACGCCCAACTGTGGCATTGCTTGTTTTTTATTTATTTATTTTATAAGCCCTTTATGTGGTGTCGCTGAGACGCCTGACTGTGGCATTGCTTGTTATTTATTTACTTTATAAGCCCTTTAGGTGGTGTTGTTCAGACGCCCGACTGCGGCATTTTATTCCCCACTCCATTATTGCTTATTCATGTTGCATATGAACAACCTGCTTGCATGCATAAAATATGTTTTATTTATGACTGACGATGTGATCATAGAACTTTTCAGTGCATGATTATCAATTATATTATCCCAGTGTTCATAATGTTTGCGAGTACATTCAAAGTACTCACTGGCTTGTCCCTGGCTATTGTCTTGGCCAGATTTCTGCTTGGAGAGGAGCGTTGCGGAGACAGCCCCGGAAACTAAGCAACGGTGATAGCAGCCTCGCGAAGATAGGAGTTGACCTGGTCAGCTGTTCCTGTGGGAAATGGAGTCCCATAGACACTGACGACTGACAAACCGCTTCCGCCATCGACCACTAGAAACCCAATTGTGGTACTGACAAGCCAGAATGGTCTTGTACTACATATTTTGTATTTTTGCTTGGAATTTCTGTATCAAGTTGGTGCCTCATCAGCTAACAGTAATCCTGGGGCTGGTGAGCACGACGGCCATTTTCTGAAAATTTATACCCGGAAAAACCGGTCGTGACAGACTTGGTATCAGAGCCAGGCTGACCATTGGCTAATCCTATCTTAGCCGGGTCTATAAACTTAGGCAAACCAACCCACCAAACCATAACCAAACCCCAGCCAAGCTTCTCGTGCAACATAGCCACACAGTGACCCAACACCTTTTGGCAGTCGGTGCCCAACCTATCAACCTACCCTGTCGCTCTTGCGCCAGTGACCGAATCCTGAATAGTCTTTTCGCAAGTGTGCAAAGGAAGACTTCGTCCCCTTTTCTATAAAAGGGCACGCTAGCCTCAACCCAACACTGCACAACCTCTACCCAAACCGAGCCACAATGCCTGGCCCCGTCGTGCACAATGAGACCACGGCAACCAACCTTGGAGGCTTTGTGACCATACTCGCAAACCTCACCCGTCGTGCCTATGCGTTAGAAGAGCCCCCAGAATATGTTGTGTACCAAGGACCCATGAGCGGTGAGAACCGTCAATTCTGGGCCACTGTACACATCTACGGTAGGGGTCTAGCACCCGAACGCCCCTACAGGTTCACCGGAAGGACAACTTCCTTTGAGCCTCAAGCCATCCAACTAGCTGCTCAAGAGGCTATAGTTCATCTCCGGCACTTGTCGCCCAGAATTAACTGTCGCTCGTTCCACTACTACCCCAGACGTGAAGGGTATGGTAGACCACCCAAAGTTGCCAACGGAGATCACGAGACAGATCCTGCATTGTTGCACCTAGTGCGCTATGTAAGTGCACTAGAGGAACTGTGCGATCAAATCACTATTGATCTAATCGCAGCTCGTGGAGAGCTGGTTCGTCGAGCCCCGATGAGAGAAGAGAACGAGCCCAACGCCGACAACCCAGTCGTGCTGTTTGGACACCCGATCGAGTCCCTGAGGCCTGCCCCAGCAATCGGCCAAGGTGCTGCGATAACCCAAGAAGTGCTTCGTCGCATATTGGGAGCACACTCCAACGGGGTTGTGGCCAACAATCCCCGAGATGGTCCTCATCGCTACCCCGAGCCTGCAGCCCCTCAACCCACTCCAGCTAATTCCGAAGGTGAGACCCGTGGAGAAGCCTCGACATCCACAAGGCACGCCCGCTTGGATGTAAACGAGGTATACTAGGTCACCCGAGTCGTATCGAGTCCCAGTGTACCCTCGTTTTGTAATCGTGTGGCCTTGTAATTAAATGCCGCCTGTTGTCGTGCCTCTTTTTTAATAGTAGCCTTGCCTGGATACGCCAGTATGCAGTATAAGATTTCTATCCCAGACACAGTTACCAAAACCCTCCCCGACAACCCCCACAGTAACACATCACTATAGTGAAATGTGTGAATCTGTGGCTTGACCCCGACCATTGGAACAGAGATGAAAATTTTCTTTACCATTCACCACGGTAAAAATGACCCAGCTCCGGTGCAATAAAAAGGCCACCGCGTGACCTTGCCAAGCACCTCTCACCTTGTGCACCACCCTCACAACCATTTCTTGCCATGTCGACCCCCAACATTTACCTGAGAACCCCAGATGCAACCCAAGGTAGTTTTGTCAAGATATTGTGGGATTTTACCTGCAGTACCATGGGCGCTACCCCGCCACCCCAATACGAGTTGTTCAAATCGAGAATCACCCCTTCCACCTCGAGATATTGGGCAGCAGTACACATCCCTCCCGTAAACTCAAACCAAGATCCAACGGAGGTCTCCTTCGTGGGGAAATCTATGCCAACCCCACATATGGCCATAGAAGCTGTTGCATACGAAGCGCTTGCTCGCCTTCAATTCGCGGTACCCTATGCCAGCGAACGAGGGTATTATTACTTCCCGAGCCGTGTAGCACCCGGAGGAGTGACATCTTTTCCCGGTGGACGAATTGAGAGAGACCCAGTCCTGGCCAACCTTGTCCAGTACGTCATCGCTCAAGAGCATTTAACCCAACGTGTGATGGGTTATCTCCAGAGCCTCGCAGATTTAAATCCTCAGATCGCCATCGGCAGAGCACTAAGGCCCGACCAGGAGAGACACGTGCATCGACTGGTCAATCCACTTCCCCCGATAGAAGAGGAGTGTATCCCAGTACCAGAGACGTTTTCTAGGGACCCCGTCCAGTTAACGTTTCCATTTTAGACGTCGCTGCGGTGTTCATTATTGCAACATTTATTTATGTGTGTGACTTATGCGCGATACCCTGAGTTTGTACGACGAGTCAATTATTTGGCTTCTACTAATGTGTGTAGTTTTTGTTGTGGTTTATGCTCCTTTAAATTAACTGTTTTTTTTCCTCGCAAAATCCTGGAGTGAGATTTCTTTTCCCTGAGTTGCTACATCTGCACCTTCTCACGACGTGGATTAATTAATTTCACACAGCACCGCGGCAGCAGACTCACAACCATAATCATTCGAACACATACCCTGTTTGCAAAACTTTGCAACGGTGTTACATCCAGCTAATCACCCCCTAACAACAGATTGCACCCGGCACACCCCATCTACTCCTCGTGATCACCACCACCGCGGAGAGCCAACACCCGAGCAGCAGCGTCGTGACGATCATCGAGGATCATCGTGCACAGGAGCACAGAGAGCCCCAGCAGTGTCGCCAGCCCTCCGCATATCAGGATCGCAAACCAGTCCGGCATCGCCTCCGCCATTAGAACTTAACCCGAGCTTTTGTAAGCAGTCATGGAGGAAGGAGGAGGAGAAGTGGGGCCAGGTGTGAGGAAGAAGGGAGGGGCACCCCGGCCGTTTTATAGCTCGAGCTCGGTGTACGGTGGGCGAAGTCCACCAACGCCGCTCGTCGCCGATCGCCGGTGTTCGGAGACAAATCCGCGAGCAGTGCCGATAGCGCGCTGGCCCGCGAGGTGAGTGCACGCTGCACCGGCAGCTAGCACGCCACGCACTACCACGGTACGGCCTAGATGCCCTACGCGCTAGGCGTCGCCGGTGGAGAAAGCGCGGGAAAGCGCGCGGGAGAGAGGGAGAAGAGAGAACTAGAGGGAGAAGAAGAGGCGGACAGTGGGCCCCGGGTCCACCTGTCGGCCAGAGAGAGCACTGTGCTCTCGGGTACGACCAGCGTATTTTTAAATTTAGAGGTTATTCTAAATTTATATCCAGCGTAGAAATCTCACGTTTTTGTCCCGAACCGTAGATTTTTCCACTCAGCACCAGTATTCACACTGTGGTTTTTCACCACTTATTGCCCTCTCGCTGTAGCCATATTTTTATTGCGTATAGTTTTTCTTAAAACAACTTTGAACAAATCTCGAGGACGAGATTTTTCTTAAGGGGGGTGGTGTTGTGACACCCCAAAAAAAATTTTTTTTTGGCCTTGTGTTATTAAATTAAAATTTTTGCCAGAAATTAAAACTTTGATTTTTTTTGGACTCCCTTTTGATTTTTTTTGAAACATTTCCTTTCTTATTATCATGGAGTTGTTCCCTAAAGTGAAAACCTTTCAAATATGTTATTGGACTTGTTTAACCTCTCAAGAAAAACTTTTCTTTTATTAGTATAACTAATTACAAAATTAATTTGCTTGATCTTTATTTTCTTGAAAAATGGTTTTTCAAGGTTATATGGCCATATTTGAACTACAACCATTTGATAAATTCATTCAAAATTCCAACCAAAATTTGGAGTTGTCATGTGATATTTTTAAATCACTTTTATACAAAAATATCTTTTATTCATGTAATATTTTGAGCTCTGCATCAATTTTTCTTCTCTGGTCTAGAGTGCAATTTTGCACTACAACCCATTTAAATATTTCTTTCTGGCCTCCACCAAAATTATGGGATGTTGGTAGTAGCATATGATTCAACCTTATGCAAAAACCCAATGATGTTATTTGAAAAATTTGAGTGAATCAACCTCATTTTCATTCTGGTCCAGCCATGTGATTTCTACTACAACCCTATTTATTTTTTCTCTAGTGACCATGTGCCTTCTCCTACTTGTAGTGAACCCTACAAGACCCCTAAGTCTAGGAGCATGCACCCATTTGAATATTTTTGGTTCATGAAATAATGCCATTTATCTCCTGTCCAGAATTGTAGTTTTGCAAAACTTGCACTAACAAGTTTGTGCTTTTCACAAACTAACCTCACCACCCTCTTACTCATCTAAAGAGACCCCACTCTGGAAGTTTTGGCAAGTCCAAGAAATGCCTAGGTGCCTGTGGCATTTTGTCAAACACCTAGAGTGCATGAACAGCTTTGACATGAATTTTGTCATTGCACTGTGAACTTGCACCTCTGATCAAACTAACCTGTCCACTAAGCCTCTAGATGACTTTAACCTAGGTCTGTTAAACCCCAACCTCACCCGAGACCTCTAGCATGCAATGGCATTCGGTCGAGCACATTCCGTGCGTGCTATGGGCGCGAGCAGAGCACGCGTTTTGCACGTGCCGCGCCCGAGCCGACGCGTCGCGCCCCTGGCCTTGCCACCACTGCAGAGCCACGCCACTCGCTCCCTTCTCACCACAACACGCCAAGAGCCCTCGCCACGACTCCGGCAAGCCAGGAGCTAGCCGCCACGGCCGCCCGACAGCCCTGCTCAGGTCGGCGCCGCCCAAGCCTCTCCCACTCGCCAGCTCGCCCTGGAGCAGTGCCCGCTCGTTCGCTAGCTCCTGCCGCCATCCCCAACCCCGCCACGTTGCCCTGCATGCTACAGAACGTCGATCGCCGGCAGCCTTATCGACCGCCGCGGAACCGACCTTGTTGCGCTATAAAAGGAGGCCCCCGAGCTCATCCCAGCACTCAGGCGACCTCAGGCCACCCCCATGGCACCCCCACAGCCAACAATTGTCGGGGGAAAGCCGTCTTCCCCAACTCCGGCCGGTTCGGCTGCCGCCATGGCCCAGCTCCATTCAGCGCAACCAGAGCCCCTCCCGTCTGTCCAATGCCACCAAATGACTCCACTTCGACTTGCGGAGCCGCCCAGCTACTCAAACCCGACCGAGAGCCACCGTAGTTCAAGCGCCCAAAACTCCCGAAACCACCGGACGCCGCGAAGCTCACCGCCGGCGACTCCCTTCATCCCCACCTGACTCACAACCACCGGAAGGACCGCCCTCAAAGCGCGGATCCATCCCCACCCTCGGTGTCTCGAACAGTGCCGCCGTTCGCCGGTGAGCATCGCCGGAGTTCCGCCCCCTCTCGGGCAGAGGAAGAGGAGGGAAGGTGGACTAGTCAAACCTGACCGGTGGGCCAGGCGGGCCCACTGTCAGTGACACACGCTCGGTCCATGCTGGATAAGTGGAGGCGCGTTTCCAGAATACGCCTTCGACGTGTACGTATATTCGAAACATTTTTCTTTTTCTGTTTTAATTTTAAATAACAGATTTTGACCAAAACTTTGACTGAGCTTAACTTTTTAAATACAACTCCAAATGAGTTGATTCTTTTTCCTACATCCCTCAAATTCTGTCTAGTTTATTTTGAGATTTATTTGAAAATTTTCCAAACAACTTTTTTGTACTGTTTTTGAAATATGTGTTATTTGCATATTTTTGAAAATAGGATTTTGGAAGAGAAGAAAGCTTTCAAATGATTTGGAGTGCACCCTGCCCTTCCACACCATGAAGGCAAGCATTCTGAACCCCGGCATAATATTTTTGGTGTGTTAGTTGACTCGTTTATAACACCACCTCATTTCGGAGAACTCGTTATTTTATGTGGCGATGTGATCATTTGCTTGAAGGCATATTAGTGATATCCTTGCTGTTGGAAATGAATATACTTGTGATGGTAATCATCCTCATGTGCCTTGCATGCATGCCGGAAAGGAATCCGGGAAAGCCTCTGCCTTGGGTAGGAGTGAGCTTGTCCCGGTCCCCATCGGGACGGTTATGTCCGGTATGGCATAGTAAGGTATAACGGGTGGTGATTTCGTCGGTTGAAATATATTTGATATACATGTCATGGAGGGAACTTATAAGCCTCCAGAGTCGGCCGTAGATCGAGTCTTGTTCCAGTAACCCCCATATTTGCCTCGTACTACCACTCGTCCCTGCCGCAGGTAGGGTACGGTTCAGTAAGTCGTCAACCCCTTTCCAGCACACACCGTATAGAGAGGCCATGGTGGAAGATGTCGGTTGTAGCCGGTAGGCATGCCACCTGGTCAGGGGGCATGGGTGTTTCCGGTTGGGACCGAGAGGGGAGGCCACCCCTTAGAGCGCGCGATATAAATTTGATCCCATGCTACGCGAGGTTGTAGCCTCCCCACTTAGAGTTTTGCTTAACAAGTGTCGTGGGTGATTCCAGGCACCGATGAGTTAAGCTGGTGTGTGCAAGTTAGGCGTGTTTTCAACTAAAAGGCCGTAGACGGAATTAGTCCCGATGGACTAAAGGAATGCGTTACTCGTGGGTAAAGAGTAGACCCTCGAATAGCCGTGTCCATGGTTAAGGATTACAGTCTGGGATGGGTCAAGGGTTGGTCTTAGTGTCGGTCTTCGGAGGAGCAAATTGATAAAACCAGAACTTGGATTGTGACTTGTGAAGATTATGGTTATTATTATTTTGGACTAACCCATTATATCATTGAGTATCCCTGGGACGGTTCTACCTCCTGGATATTCATTGTGATTTTTTTTGTTTTATAAGCCCTTTATGTGGTGTCGCTGAGACGCCCGACTGTGGCATTGCTTGTTATTTATTTATTTATTTTATAAGCCCTTTATGTTGTGTCGCTGAGACGCCCGACTGTGGCATTGATTGTTATTTATTTATTTTATAAGCCCTTTATGTGGTGTCGCTGAGACGCCCGACTGTGGGATTGCTGTTATTTATTTATTTATTTTATAAGCCCTTTGTGTGGTGTCGTTGAGAGGCCCAATGGTGGCATTGCTTGTTATTTATTTATTTTATAAGCCCTTTATGTGGTGTCGCTGAGACGCCCGACTGTGGCATTGCTTGTTATTTATTTACTTTATAAGCCCTTTAGGTGGTGTCGTTCAGACGCCCGACTGCGGCATTTTATTCCCCACTCCATTATTGCTTATTCATGTTGCATATGAACAACCTGCTTGCATGCATAAAAGATGTTTTATTTATGACTGACGATGTGATCATAGAATTTTTCAGTGCATGATTATCAATTATATTATCCCAGTGTTCATAATGTTTGCGAGTACATTCAAAGTACTCACTGGCTTGTCCCTGGCTATTGTCTTGGCCAGATTTCTGCTTGGAGAGGAGCGTTGCGGAGACAGCCCCGGAAACTAAGCAACGGTGATAGCAGCCTCGCGAAGATAGGAGTTGACCTGGTCAGCTATTCCTGTGGGAAATGGAGTCTCATAGACACTGACGACTCACAAACCGCTTCCGCCATCGACCACTAGAAACCCAATTGTGGTACTCACAGGCCAGAATGGTCTTGTACTACATATTTTGTATTTTTTCTTGGAATTTCTATATCAAGTTGGTGCCTCATCAGCTAACAGTAATCCTGGGGCTGGTGAGCACGACGGCCATTTTCTGGAAATTTATACCCGGAAAAACCGGTCGTGACAAATTGCGCCCTTTATTTCAATCGAATAGGGTGGATCCTGCTCTTGCTTTTCGGCTGGCATTTAAAATGGAAACTAGCGAGCTGCATGGAACTAAACTATATCTGATTTCTAGATTTTTCTATCCGAAAGTGGTAAAAACCAGCCTTTTGTTCACAGATTTCCACGAGGCACTATGTTGTGAGTATTTGTGGAGCCCTGCCGATGCTATTGGACTGAGATATTTCGACAGTACCGAGCAGAGATTTGTCCCACTAACTTGTGATGAGCATCTGGGATTGCTATTTAGTTTAAATGCTGACAGTCGTTTCGGTAAAATCCATATCGGTGTGCTCCAGGCACGCAAACAATGTATCCTGAAGGGGAAGGGTGTTCAGACATCATTTGTCTCTTCTAATTGCGAGTGTCCTCGCACTCCTTGTAGGTCGAGACCAAGTAAACCTAGTGGTTCTAAAAGCCACAACATGTCGGTTGCCGCTAATTCTGCCACTTGTCCTCTCCCTGAACATCCTGACGAGGAAGTGCCTCGACATGATGATGAAGATGAGACTCTATACCCTGAACTGGTAGATAGAGTCAGTCAACAGGCAATGGAAGATGAATATCCAGAGGAGCCTAGCAGTGGTGCTAGATTTGATGACACTAATGATGAAGAGAGGGAGGAGAACATCGACTCCTTAGTTTTACAAGAATATGATGGTGTGGACATGCCAACAATTGAGTGGAACAGGGAGAATACTCACCTTACTCCAGGAACCGTATTCGAATCGATGGTGGACGGTCGTAATGCAGTGACTACATATTGCATTCTCACTAAAAACACCTATGAGGTTGATAGGAGTGAGCTAAGAAGATTCACTGTTCATTGCCCTTATGATAGCTGTAGGTGGAGGTTGCATGCATCCACTATGCAAAAGAGCAAATTGATTCAGGTATTACAACTGAATCTTTTTTCAGATTATTTATCCATTCTATATTTAGATCATGTGTACTGTTTCTTAATTCTATTTGACATCATTTTTTATTTTGTTTCAGATAAAAACACCCACACGGGCACACTTGCCCACCTGGAGGGGGAGGGGGAAGGACAAATCTAAGCTTCCAATGACTAGGTGGGTGGCAGATGCAATCTTGGATTGGGTGAGGGAAACACCAACAATTGGTCCAGCAGCACTCCATGGGAAGCTATTTGAGACGTACAGGATTAATGTACATTACATGAGGATTTTATATGCTAAGGAAAGGGCTCTTGATACGATTAATGGTCCATCGAATGAGAGTTTCCAGTTTCTTTACACCTTCAATGCTGAAGTGGAGACGGCTAGTCCAGGGAGTGTTGTAGAGATTGACAAGCATGCAGTTCAGTACAAATTAAGAGGGAAGAAAGTGGAGAAGGAGTACTTCAGGAGGGCTTTTGTTTGTTTCAAGGCTTGCTGGCAGGGTTTTCTGAATGGTTGTAGGCCCTATTTGGCTGTCGATGTAACTGCTTTGAATGGAAAATGGAGAGGCCGGCTAGCAGCAGCTTCTGCAGTTGATGGACACAACTGGCTATTCCCAATTGCATTTGGTGTGTCCGAGGAGAGTTGGGTCTGGTTTTTGCAGCAGTTGCACAACATTATAGGTACACCCTCAGGTTTAGTTATACACACATATGCTTGCAAGAGTTTAGAGAGTGCAGTAGAAATTGTATTCCCTGGAGTGGAACATAAGCAATGTATGCGACACCTAGCGCATAATTTTAAAAAGAAATTCAAAGGCAAAGGTTATGATGATAACCTATGGCCAGCATCATACACATGCAGCTTTAGGAAGCATGAGCACCAGTTGAGAGTGTTGCATGCTAACAATCATTTCGTGAAGGAGTGCATATATGGACATCATGGAAAGGTGTGGTCAAGAAGAAAATTCAATGAAATCTGCAAAGTAGACTATGTGACCAATCACCTCGTTGAGTGTTTTAATGCAAAGTTCAAGTCAGTGAAATGACTTTTGTTGTGGAAAGCATTTGATAAGATCAGGCAGATGATCATGATAAAGATGGCTCTTCGTAAAAGAATTGCAGAAACACAATATGTTGGCCATCTTATGCTCCCATCTCTGATTAAGGCATTGCATGTCAAAGTAAGAGTACTAAGGATGAAGTGCATTCGACCGTCGACATACGAGGCTGAGGTGACATACACTGACAGTAAAAATAGGGAATGGAGATATCCATTGAACCTTGCAACTCAGGAATGCAGTTGTAGGCAATGGCAGATCCGCAGAAGCCTTGCATACATGCCCTACATCTCATGACTGTTATTGGAGGTGAAGATTGTAAAGTTGATCACTATTGCTCTGAATATTTCTCTGTTGCCAAATTTAGGGCTGCTTATGCTGAAAATGTGCCTGCACTCTTGGGAAAAGAACAATGGTAGATAGTAGACCCAGGGTTCAAACTCCATTCTCCTATACTGACTAGACCACCAGGAAGACCAAGGAAAAACAGGATAAGAGCTGGTGAAGAGGGTCGTGTAAAAAACAGCGTAAGTGCAAAAGATGCGGTATCCTAGGGCATATTTCTAGGCGTTGTACCAATCGAGTTGATGCATCATTTGGAAAAGAGGAACAATGGGCAGCAGCAAATGCAGAGGAGAATGCAGCAGCAGAGGAGAATGCAGCAAGTTTAGAGGAGAATGCAGCTGCAGAGGAGAATGTAGCAAGTTTAGAGGGGAATGAAGCAAGTGAAGTAGTAGCTTGGTATGTGTGCAACCTTTCCCTTTTTCGCATTTGTTCTCTTTTTTATCGATGGCTAAGTTTATTTCTGTTTGACCCATCTCTAGGATAATTAGAGGCACAGGACAAAAAAGACCTAGAGAGGAAGAAACTTGGGTTGAACCATCATCTCATGCAGAATTTGAAACCATGGCTATGAAGGTTTTGAAGCTATAAGAGAGGATGAAGTTATTTTTTCTGAAGTTCCTTTAAGGATTAGTGAACCCACAGATGACTATTAACTTGTCGTCACTTGCTCGGTCAGTCAAAGCTCAACAAAACCGCCACCACCGGAAGTGAAGATCAGAAGCAACAAGACAAAGCTTTCAAAAGCACAAAATACCCCAGCTAGGGAAACCAGGAGCAAGATGATTTACCCATCCCGGAACACAAGGAGCAAGGCAAAGATTTGGATTTGAACTTGAATGCATGTCATAAACTCTGAACTTTAAGGATTTGTAATAAGGATTCTGTCATCAATTTGAACTACTGTGAAAACTTGTAAGGTGTAATAATTCTATTTGTAATTTGATGTGAAATTTGAGGTAGAATACAAAACTGAGTCAAAAATTTGAATTTTAGGCAAACTTTGAATTTGAACCAACACTTGAGGTCCATTGCCTTATGGTGTGAGGTGCAAAGTTTGCTGAACTATTATAAACGTTAGGTGATCAATCCGATCTCTTTTGCGTGGTAAAACATGTAGTCATGAGAAATGTGCTCCAAATGAGCTCCCAAGCTAGGGTAAACAACCCCATTTGTATTCAAGTTTTTTGGACCTACTCTAAATGAGCCAAATATTTTTTTTTATTAACACCTATTCAATCTATACAGCGTAGATTTGAAGTATCACTATTTATTGAATTAATATTCATATTTTTACATTTTTCTGGAAAAATGTACTTTAATAGAAAACCTTTAAAAACATGTTTGAAGTATCAAAATGGAAAGCTAAATTCAGATCCTTCTTCACTTTGAAATCAAGCTTTGGTGATTTTTTTAATTTTTTTTAATTTAAAAAACCGAAGGGAACCCTACCTCCTCTCCTTGGACTCTATGAAATGTTGTACGTGATAGCTCATATGTGTGAAGGTTTTTTCATGAAAATGTCCAAGACAAAGTTTATGAGTTTTGGTTGGTAACATGTCACACAAGACAACATTGTGCGCAGGTTTTATAATTTTTTGATTTTTTAAATTAATGGTGCTCATTTGACCTCGATCGTGCCAGCTAGTTTTTTTATAAATGTCCGTATACCAAGTTTAGTATTTTTCCTCGTTAGTGTGTCTTATAAAACGACGAACGGTGAAGGTTTCATATTTTTCGATTTAAAAAAAATAGTTATGCTCAGTCAAAGCCTTGGTAACCCCATTAACCAGCTCAAAACACCTCTAAACCCCGCAGGGTTTCGCCTAACCCTAGATATGAATGTCAGTCATCCGATCATACCCTAGCGCCAAGCGACAGCCTTTAGATGTGGTCTTCTAGAAGGAATTCCAAGGCCAGGCTACGTGTAGGCTCCGCGTCGTTGGATCACATGGACGGCTCTGCATCGTTGGATCATGGGGTGATCCGCGGAGTTGTTGGTTGTGCTCACCCACCCTTGCCTCCCCATTCTTCTGCTGCTTATTCTGCGGCGACGAGAGGAGCCACTCCTCTGCTTCTTCTTCTTCTCCGGTGACGAGAGGAGCCACTACTCTGCTTCTTCTTCTCCGGCGACTTTGGGCGATATGTCGAGCTCCACTTCAGCCTGCCGCCCCTCGTGGAACCAGTATAGTCCACTTCCCATGGAGCGATGTCCTGACTGCCCATGCAATGCGCCACTGATACAATTGACTTTGAAGGAGGTCAAGAATGGCAACAATGGGCGCGAGTTCATGAAATGCGAGAGCAAGCCAAAGGGGCATGCTAGATCTCATGATTTTTCTCGGATTTCTTTTCTATTTTCTTTTAATTCTTTTTCCATGGATATGGGATTTAGGGTTCATGTTTTCGTTTCAGATCGTGAAGAAATGCACACATTTTGAATGGCTGGATGACTATGTTAAGAGGATTCAATTCAATGGGGCCCCAACCCGGGAGCTCAATCTGCCGTCAGCACCAACAAATTTGGTCTCTGAAAATGCTGCTCTAATAGTTGGGGATGCAGATCTGAAGGGGGGATTAAAGAAGATGAACAAGAACTTGAAGCAGATGATTCAACTGAACAAGCAGGCGGATCTGATAGCTTTAGGATTTTGTTTTTGTATAGTTGCTCTAGGAATTGCTTACTTGCTAGTCATCACTCGTTAGAGATGTTATTTGTGTCGTGTCATGTGCTCTACAATTTGCTTAAGGGTTTGTGGATCATGTGCTCTCTGTGTTTCTTAATTTCTGGATCATGTGCTCTCTTTGTTCCTTAAACTATGTCTCTATCTCCATCTCTGAATCTCTGTAGGTGTTAGTTTTTGACACTTTCAGTTTCGCCAGACAACACCGAGGGCAAGAGAAAAAAAACCGTAGTTATTGGGCCCAACATGAAACCAAGCTCTGGTTGGGCCGTCGCATTGCGTTGACTGTCGAAGGCCCACAAAGATTAAAGAGGCCTAGAAAAATAGTGCATGCGATGGCTCTATTTTTTTTCTTGATTGTTTTGATTGCACCTACAGAGATTGAGTGCATGTTGGTTACATTACAAGAATAGGTTACATCATTTACAACTACACAACAATAGATATTACCACCAAGAAGTAAACAATGGGCTACCCTTCAAAAATTATTTTCATCCTGCCAAATGGTCACAAACTATTCAAAAAGCTTCTTTTTGTTCATACAATATAGGTATGCTACAATATATATGGGCACCAACAATTCAAAAAAAAGCTTCTTTTTCTTCCTTTCAACATCAAGATGGCTCATCTTTCCAACTTCAATTTCCTTTTTGACACCTCAACTAGTCCATTAGCCGCCCATGCCAAAACTTGGAACCAATAAAACCTATAATATAAGGGCCAACATTAATTTCATCATGCCAATATACGGAATAGGGCCACCAACAATTCAAAAATGGCTTTTCTCATTCTTTTCAACATCAACATGGCTCATTTTTCTAGCTTTAGTTTCCTTTTTGACACTTCAACTAGTCCATTATCCGTGTGTGCTAAAACTTGACCCTAAAATATAGGGAATATAAGGGCCTACTCTAAATGGGCCATTTAAACTTGACCTACACAACATGAATATAACAAGACGAATGGGCTACCCTCCAACCATTTTTACAAGGCTAACCCCAAAACTTGTTGGTTTTCATTGAAGGATACCCTTTTGTTGATTAATGGGTTCCCTTGATTGATTTAGCAGAAGGGCTCATCTACAACACCATATCTATCTAGCGATATCTCACGTCAAATAAGATAGAAATAGCAAGCAAAACACAGATAACCAACGACATATCAAATAGGTAGCAAGCATAGCATAGTTCTTAGGGGATAACACGATAGAGATACAAAGTTCACGGTACAACCAATGACATATTTAAGATAGAAATATATAGGATAAAAATCCCTAACACCCTAGGGAAAGACAAGCTTCACGAGACCGGGCCCTCACCACCATCTTCACTGGGTCTCCTCTTCACTGCTCCTCCTCCATGCCGTGCTCGCCGATGTAGTAGGGGAGGTTGTGCATACCGTTGCGGGTGGGGAACATGCTGGTTAAATCCGTGAAGATGTTGTAGGTGGTGAATGTGATTAACTCGCACCCAGACCAAAACACATTGCCGAGGAGGTAGTACGCATCGAACTGTTGGTGAAGTTGGCGATGAACCCTATCGCCGGAGTGGTGGAGTGGACACACTTCCTCCAGTCGGAACATCATCGGCGAGCCCGCCGGGAGGTGGGCGATGCCCACAGCGAGGAACCATTGGGCAAACTCCTTTCCATCCCTCCAGTGTGAGAACGCACACACGCGAAGCATCGTCTCCACGACGACACCGGCGTGATACCGCCTCTCCGGCATAGTCGGTGGGAGCTAGAAGGTGGGGCCATTGTACTGCATCCTCGCCTGGCTTTGAGAGTGCTCTGGGTTTGGGTGAAGAAGAGAAGGGGGTGGCAAAAATGGATGTGTAGAGAATAGGTGGAGGCATGGGTGGTTTAAATAGAGAAAGGGAAGGGAAGGGGAGTGGCACCGGCCGCGCTTTGGATTTTCTACGTTCAAACGAGTGACATTGATCGATATGCCACTTTAATTTCCAAGTTGAATAGATGCAAGTGGATCGAAAAGTTTGAAACCATGCTCTACATCGAGGAGACAAGCATGCGAGATGAGACAATCCAGCGGCAGCGACCGTCCCTGCATCTGTGGTGGCTCGCGTGCAGAAAGAGGCTGGTCACCGTCCGTGGTGGCTCGCATGCAGAAAGAGGGAAGGTCGGCGCATCGTGGTAGCGGGCATCAGTGCATGCAGGCAAGCTTGCTACGTGCATGCATAACAGGCTAGCTAGACTTGTCGTGCATGCATAGCAGGCTAGCTAGACATGTCATGCATGCATAGCAGGCTCATGTCGTTGCGGCGCACGCGGGGCCCAGCAATCTAACCATTGCCCAACGGGTGAACAACGGCACCATCCGACGGCAGCCCTAATTGTCAGGTCCAACGGGAGACACAGTCTAGCATGGCCCCACTCATCAGAGTTAACGGTCAAAGCACTGACCCGGCAGCATCCATCGTTTGTGACTAGTTCTGAGGGTTTTGGGAAAGGGAGTGGGGGAAAGTCAGCAAAAGTTAAGAGCGTGGGGATGAATGAGTAGAGCTAAAGAACCAGGGGCACATATGTAAAAAAACTATTTAATATTAGCTCATTAGATGAATGGAGAACCCAAGTTATGAAAATGCCAAGTTATTTTAAAAAGTTAAATAATGGCATGATAAAAGAATCCAAAAGCGTGAGTTCAAAGTTGGATAATATGTTCTTTTTGTACAACTCTCATTTCAAATTCTCTGAGGGGAAACTCCTCTCCAAATGGGAAGGACCCTATGTTATCGAGGAAGTTTGTTGATCTGGAGCTATCAAAATAAATAATGCCGAAGGTACTAACCCAAAGGTCGTTAATGGGCAACGAATAAAACATTATATCTCAGGTACGCCCATTAATGCTGAAAGCAATATTATCCAAACTATGACACCAGAAGAACACATAAAAGAAACCTTTAGGAACACTCCAGAATCGTGAAAAAGAGGAGGTTCGTGATACGATTAGTAAACGGACTCCAAAAAATCTGCAAAAATATTTTCTGTCCATTTTGGAATATAACAAAAATAAGAAAAATAAGAAACTACCAGGAAGGTGACCCTGGTGGGCACAAGACACCAGGGCGCGCCTGGCAAGCCAGGCGGGCCTAGGTGGGTTGTGCCCACCTCTGGTACCTTCCGGAGTCCGTTTTTCTTCTGTTTGCTTGTTTCCCAAGATAAAAAAAATCTTTATATACCCCCCGAACCTATTAACCACCATATCACGGAGAAATCTTAAGTTTTGTTTTCTTATTGTTTTGTGACAAATTCAACTAGGCCAGCTATAACAGCCTGGATTTTTGCCCTATTCTTTTTCCTTCGATTTTCTTAGATTTCCTGTTTTGAGTTGCTTTTCCGTGTCTGTGTGGTTCTGAAACTTGGGAAGATCATGTCTTCCTAGGTTTTATAGTGGCTTGTCACCCTCTTCTTCATCCCAAGATCATGCCATTTCCATCCTTGACCTAACCCAATATTCTTTTGTTGAGAATATTCCTTTTCTGATAAAGGAATAACCCTTAAAACCCTAGGTTGTGAAGCAACCTATATTTCCGTCACTCCTAAAATTCCCAAATAATTCTCATAAATTTCTTGGGTAATATCTTCCTCAAACATGGCAAAATATTTCATTGCCATGTTCAAAAATAACCCTACAATAATTATTTTCCTATTCAGTCCTAAATGGCACATTGTGAAGCAAGTGCCATTTATATTTGCCTAATTCAACCCAAACTTCTTGGACATCGTTTCCTGTCTAAATAATTGACCTGTGCCAAAATTCAACTCAATTTTCCTAGTAAATATTCCTGAGCAATTTCTCAAAGTTCCTGTCTAAGGGAAGTGATTGTGAAGGAAGTACAAGCTAGACATATCCAAATGAGTTGAAATTTTGCAGGGTCCTTTATATGATATTATCATGACTCTCCACTAAATATGAGATCATTTAACTCATCTATGTGAGCCCAGCTCCAAATCTTAGTTTCTGGTCAGATTTTCAGTTTCTGAAGCAACTATATTTTATATTGCTTCAATTGAGCTGAAACTTTACGAGGACACGCTTCTACCTATATAAACTCCTTCCACCAAGTTTTACCTCAATTGCTTAATCCTATTGCCCTGTGTAATTTTTCCAAGTTTCTGTCCAGAATGAAGCTTTGTGAAGCAAGTGCCACTTTGGTATTTACATATGGCATGAAACTTTTACATCAGCTTCATGTCATCATATAACCCCTCTAGCCAAATTTAAGCTCATGACAATCAAGTATGTGAGTGTATCATCCAAATCCCTAATTCTGGCCAGTATTGCACTTTCTACAACAACCCTCGTCTAAACTCCTCCTCTTAGTCTGATTTTTGGTGATCAGCATCACCTTAATGTGTGATCATCAGCAGACAAAATGTTTACCACGTTACCTAGCTGGTTTAACCACAGAGAGTTACAAACACCTTCTTACTGATTTACTTTGGAGCTAAGTGCAAATCTCTTCCCTGCCCCTGGACCAATTTATTTCCTCATTTTGACTAAGGGCATGACAGTCTATCTACTAGACATGGTCGGCCCGGCCAGAACGCGCCATTTGCACCAGCGCTCGTAGTGATCATGCTGGCGTCACGCACAGTGTGAGCTCTGTCTTGTTCCGGCCACTATTCTCGTCCCCTCCCTCCTCGTCTCGACCTCCATTCATGTCTAGTAGCTCCCCTGTGATGCCCTGCGTCGCCCTGCATCACTGCCTCGTCGTGGTTCGCCTTAAATGAGCCGCAAATGCCATGCCTGTGCCACAAACCGGCTCTGTCCTCCATTGTTTGCAAGTTGGAGCTCGCCCATGAGCTCGAGAAGCCTCCCCGCGGCTATATAAGGAGTGCTCGAGGTCCCCCTCTCCTCACTCACTCCTCCCCCGCCTCTTTTTCCCACCAAAGCAGATCTCCCTTGTTGTTTCTTCCTTAGATCGTCGTGACCTCGCCGGAGTTGGTCTCGGTTCCGACCACCACGGCCCTCCTCTCCTCCTCCCGAGCCTTGCACTAGACCCCCCTCATCCCCGTCGTTCGCCCCACCACCTCATCCCTCGTTCGAGCTGCTAGTATAGCCAAAGACCACCGCCGCCCGCCTTCCCTCGGTCCTCCTCCGCCCCGCGTCCTCCTCTCCTCGCCGGGGCCGGCCGACCCCCTGGACAGACGCGCCACGCCGGGCTGCGCCCGCCGGTGCCCGTGCCCTGGCCGAAGCTGGCCTGGACCGGCCGCCCCAGCGCCGCCCCCTCCCCTATTTCCTCTCCTCTTATCACGGGAGCACAGGAGCGAGAGGAAGGAGACGACCCAATCGCCCCACCCATTGCCAGCTCAGCATAAGTGGAAGCTCCCCCGGGTGAGTATGTTTTCGTTTACCCGAAGGCGTATTTCCATTTGTATGCTTTAATTTGCTGAAAGGCGTACTTCTTTCCTTCCTCAGCCTGAAATACATTTTCTTACTTAGAAAGCGTATTTTCTGAAATCCGTTTCTGGCTTATCCACTCAGGGACCTGTTTGTTGAAGAAGTATTCACAGATTGGTCCTTCTTCTTCCACACCTCATAACTCCACAACCGTAACTCCGATTGAGGTGAACCCAACGCTCAGTTCTTCGTATCGTCGAGATCTATCTTTTGGTGACTTTTCACTAGGTGGTTTCATAGTGAAAATGACCATTTTCACTTGCCTCTAATCAGCCCCCTCTGAGTAAGAATCGTCCAACGTTTCGTTCTGTGGCTTCACCGCACTTCTTCTTGGAGTCTCTATCACCCCAGGCAAGCCACAATACCCACTTGCATGATAGTCATGCAGTAGCCATGGTTTTCAACTTGAATATTTATTAACTGTTTGCTTGTTGAAAAATATGGTTATCGTTGTTCGGTAATGATTCTTGGCTAGTGCTTACTTTCTTGCTATGTTGTTATGCACCTAGTTAGCATTCTCTGCTAGTTGCTAGTATTCCTTTCATATGCTTATGCTTGCTAGTAGTACATGTTGATGCTGGTAATGGTCTTCGATGCATGACTGTCGTCTGTCTCGAGTATCGTTGTTATACATGTTCCATTACATATAGTTGGTTAGATGCTTGCATGATGGCATTGTTGATATGTTCTTGCATGGTATTTATTGTTGATGCTAGTGGTCATGCTATGTTTCAGAGAAGTATGTACTTATGATGTTCATGCTAGTTTAGTATGCCATGCTTAGTTGGATATGATTCATTGTTGATATGGTGGATAGTTATGTGGTTCTCTCATGATTATGTTGATATCATGCTCATGCATTGTAATTGCATCATGTATTTTATCATGGCTCAGCATATTCGCATTCAAGTTTAACCGAATTAAATTGAACTTGAACAATTTTTGGCTGAGTCATGGTGCCACCATATTGAATTGACCAGTGCAACCACGCTTATCTTTATGGGAAGGTCCTAACTGGGTCTATTGGCATGCCTCTCGCTAGTGCCTTCAATGAGGGAAGGTTATGGGCATGTGGTACCCTGGCCCGGTAAGCAGACATAACCTTGCGTGCTTGTTGTTGTTATTATGGATCCTGTCCCCGTGAGGGACGGTCCCCATGAGGGACGTTTTGGCCACGATGGTGGTCATTGTGTCTTTGGTAGACACGGGGCCACCCAGGACTAGCCCAATTGGGAGGGGTCGGAGTGGCCGGGAGAGTGTCATGGCAGTAGATCGGTTTTGTCGGAACGCCGTTGGTCCACCCCGAATGGGAGTGCGAGACCATGGGTTCCATAGTGTGGGTATAGTGTACTAACCTCTACAGAGTGTATATTAAATCTATCGATAGCCGCACCCGCGGATAAGGGCCCAGTTTGTAGTTGGTCACACTATGAGTCAATAGTAATAATAATGTGCTTAATAACAACCACGGTTCGATAAGTTGGTTGTGATCGCCGGAAGGATCACCGTTTGAGGCCAAGTATTGGTCATGGTTGTGATCACCGGAAGGATCAATGTTTGAGGCCAAGTGTTGGTCATGGTTGTGATCGCCAGAAGGATCACTATTTGAGACTAAGTGTTGGTCATGGTTGTGATCGCCGGAAGGATCACTGTTTGAGACCAAGTGTTGGTCATGGGTGTGATCGCCGGAATAATCACCGTGGTATCAAGGATACCGAGTTGTTGGATATTCGTGATGTTGTGCGAGAATCATGGGTAAAAATCAAGCTCCTTGTGGTCATTTGATGATTACTGCGGTATTGTTTATACCAAGCTTGATTAGATCCTGAGATGATCGTGTCATGTCCGAAGTTGGTAAGTGATGCATGTGATGGTTACGAGGTAACCCGAGTAGAATAAATGGTGCATGTAGTGTCATCATGTTGCATGCTAGCATCATCATATTTATATGTTCATGCCATGATCCTATTGTTCTAGCGATATTATGTTCATATTGTTCATGTGTAGGATCGAAAGTATGTCTAGAGGGGGGGGTGATTAGACTACTTGACCAAATAAAACTTATCCTTTTCCCAATTTAGTTCTTGGCATATTTTAGCAACTTTGGACAAGTCAAGCAATCTTAACACAATTCAAGCAAGCATGCAAAGAGTATATGAGCAGCAGAAAGTAAAGCATGCAACTTGCAAGAATGTAAAGGGAAGGGTTTGGAGGATTCAAATGCAAATAGGAGACACGGATGTTTTTGTCGTGGTTCCGATAGGTGGTGCTATCATACATCCACTTTGATGGAGACTTCAACCCACGAAGGGTAATGGCTGCGCGAGTCCACGGAGGGCTCCACCCACGAAGGGTCCACGAAGAAGCAACCTTGTCTATCCCACCATGGTCGTCGCCCATGAAGGAGTTGCCTCACTAGGGTAGATCTTCACGAAGTAGGCGATCTCCTTGCCCTTACAAACTCCTTGGTTCAACTCCACAATCTTGTCGGAGGCTCCCAAGTGACACCTAGCCAATCTAGGAGACACCACTCTCCAAGAAGTAACAAATGGTGTGTTGATGATGAACTCCTTGCTCTTGTGCTTCAAATGATAGTCTCCCCAACACTCAACTCTCTCTCACATGATATAGATTTGGTGGAAAGAAGATTTGAGTGGAAAGCAACTTGGGAAGGCTAGAGATCAAGATTCATATGGTAAGAATGCAATATCATGGCCTCAACACAAGTGTAGGTGGTTCTCTATCAGAAAAGGTAAGTCGGAAGTGTAGGTTTGTTCTGATGGCTCTCTCCACGAATGAAGAGGAGGTGGAGGGGTATATATAGCGTCCACACAAAATCTAACCGTTACACACAACTTGCCAATCTTGGTGGGACCAAATTGATAAACTTGGTTGCGCTGATTCAGCAAATCTAGTGACCATTAGGATTTTCAGTGGGACCGACATGCAACTCGGTAGGACCGATATGGTTAGTGTTAGGGAATAACGTAATCTCGGTGAGACCGATTACACAAACTTGGTGAGACCGATTTTGGTAATACGCTAACCAGAGAGTTGGTCAGGTAAACTCAGTGGGACCGATTCGCTCATTTCGGTGAGACCGAAATGTTACGAAAGGGAAATAGAGAGTTTACATTGCAATCTCGGTGGGACCGAAATGTTACGAAGGGAAACAGAGAGATTACAATCCCATCTCGGTGAGACCGAGATCCCTATCGGTGAGACCGATTTGCCTAGGGTTTGTGGTAGTGGCTATGACATCTGAACTCGGTGGTGCCGGATAGAAAGAATCTGTGGGGCCGAGTTTGACTTTTGGTTTAGGTCATATGTGGATGTGAGAAAGTAGTTGAGGGCTTTGGATCATATCACTAAGCATCTTGAGCAAGAGCCTCATTAAGCAACACCTCATCCCTCCTTGATAGTATTGGCTTTTCCTATAGACTCAATGTGATATTGGATCACTAAAATAGAAAATGTAGAGTCTTGAGCTTTGAGCTTGAACCAATCCTTTTGTCCTTAGCATTTTGAGGGGTCCACTTTTGTCATCCATGCCATGCCAATCATTAAGCTTTCCTGAAATATTAATCTTGAAATAGCATTAGCTCAATGAGCTATATGTTGTTAGGAATTACCAAAACCTCCTAGGGATAGTTGCACTTTCAATCTCCCCCTTTTTGGTAAATGATGACAACATATAGATCAAAGCTTCGACAAATGATAATAAGAGTGAAAAACATTGTTGCTTTGTGAAGTATGTGAAAAGCAAGAGCTCCCCCTAAATTTGTGCATAGTTTAAGATTTGCTTTGGACTGCAAATGCACAATGAGTTAGGATCATGGGTTACTCTTCCATGTCACATACATCTTGGTGGAGCGCTCAAAATGATAATAATTAAATACATGCACTCATCACCAAGCAAAGTGAATGATCATATGGGGATATAAAAGGATAATGTCATCCAACAAGCATTAAGGTAGCATATGATCAAACACATGATCATCCAAGTATCACACAAAAGCATAAAGTATCTCAAACAAGCAAATAACAAAGTTCAACCACCAAACAACAAGAGAGAACAAAGAGCAACACTCTCTCTTGAAGCCTATGATCTATACATTTTGTCCCCTTTGGCAACAAGTTACCAAAAAGTTCATAAAAAATGCATAGTGCTAGATCGACTCTCAGGCTTGGTCTTCAGGTGGTGGTCTAGATAAAACTCCAAGGACGAAGGCATCAGTTGATGTAGATGGAGCTGGTGGAGTGGGTGCTGGAGCTGGTGGCACTGAAGCTGTAGCAGGTGCAGATGAAGTTGCTCTGGTGTCTGTAACTGGCATTGCAGCAGATCTCTGTCCTCTGGGCACTCTAGCAAAAGCATCAGTGGTAGACTTGCCCTTCTTCTCCTGCACTTCATCCTGAAGTTGCTCAACAACTAAATGTATCTCTGTGACCTTCACATCTAAATCATAGAACTTCTGCTCCATGATCCTCTCCAAGCTCTCCTGGTTTTGAGTCAGGGTGGCCAATCCCTTCTCAATCCTTAGAGTGGAGGCAATCAAGTAGCCAAGCTGATCTTGCTTGCTCTTGAGAAGATACTGAGATGCCTCATCAATGGTTGGCATCTTTGCAGCCTTTTCAGTCCTTGCCTTCTCCATCTTTGCTTGTGCTTGCACAGAAGATGGTTCCTTCTCATCCATTACCACAGTGTTGTCCTCAAAGTCTGGGTAGATGGGCATATGATCCTTGTCCAAGAGATATGTGCCAGTGCCCATCTTGGAGTTCATTAGCTCCTGGATCTGTGGGGCATACCCATAACTTCTCTTCTGATCTGCAGTTGTTCTGTTTATAGTTTCCAAAATTAGGCTCATGACTTTGAACTTTTGAGGCACATCAAATATGTGAAGCAGGTTAATTGCATGGCCTCTGATCATCTTGTGATCACCTGACTTTGGCAATAGAGTGTGCCTAAGGATCCACTTGATTGTTGGCAAACCTGACAGAAGGTAATGTACTGATCCAAATTTGTGTGTCTCAAGAGCAGCATCTGGGATCTCTCTGTACATATGTGCCATGGTGTTGTGATCCTTCCTCTTATTGGCATAGAAATCCAAGTCATCTTCATTCTCCTTAGGAGCATTGATCAGTTTTGCCCATTCTTCAACCGTTGACTGGTACCTAGTACCTTCAGACATCCATACAATCCTTCCATCTAGGTAGAAATGAGTTGTGGAGTAGAACTGCATAATAAGCTCATCATTCCACTTTGTGAGCTTCTGCCCAACAAAGTCCTCTACTCCACAAGACTTGAAACTATCATAGACTCCAGGATAGTGTTCTTCATTTTCCCTGATGTACTCCTAGTCCACCCATCTCATATCACAGACTATAGGCTTCTTGTCAAGCAACACTGTCTCATAGAAGTCATGTTGTTCCTTTGTATGGAACCTGTAGTCCACAGCAGTTCTTCTCCTAACTGCATAGGGATCAGTCAATCTCCACTGTTTGAGTCCTGCATCCTTCCTGAGCTTCATGTCCTCAGCTACTGGATGAGCATCATTGTGATCTAGAATTTTGGGCTTCAACTTCCTCAAGACATGTGACTCATCATCTTCTTCTATAGCAGCTTCAGGCACTGGGGCCTTGTTCTTCTCTACAGCTGGAATATTCCTTGTACTCCTCTTGGGTGCAGCTTTGGGTTTTGGAGCAGCTGCCTTGGGAGCTTCTTTGGGCTTAGATGGAGCAGCCCCTAATCTTATAGCATCTCCCATAAGCTTTTGAGCTTTAGGTGCTGGTGCATCAACCTCTTCATCTTCCATCATTGAGGGCTTCCCAATTACTCTGGCAATGGTCTTCTTGACCCTTTCTTTCCTCTTCTTACCATCTCCAGCTTCCTTGGGTTCAAGAGTGAACTCCATTGTTTCTCCTGTGGCAACTTTCCTTGCCTTAGACATGGGCTGTCTTCCTGCTGGCATCTTAGTCTTCAGACCTGGCTTAGTTGCAGTAGATGTGCCATATTCCTTTTTCAGAACTTTCCTATTTGAGGTGGCCTCTTCCTCAACAGCCACATAGTCCTCATCCTCAGAATCTGAGGTTCTCTTCTTTCTGGCCCTGGTGGCTGCCTTAGGCAAGTTGCTGGGTGTACTCCTGCTTCCATCATCATAGCTGCTAGAGGGACTAGTGCCCTCACTCATGTGAACTTGTTCCTCAGACTTGTTCTGACTGTCACTCTGATCTAACATGATGCAAACACTGACAACAGACCCTATGAATAGATATAGATGAGATAGATTGGATGAGCATCACAAAGTGCAAAGGTTTTTGCAAAAGAATGAGTCAAAAACATAGTTTTAGTTTTCCACAGAAAGCATTTCGGATCTACCAATTTGAAAACTCAGTGATACCGAAGCAGCTTTTGGAACCTAAACTAGTGAACTCGGTCAGACCGAGTCACAGTTCGGTGGCACTGAGACTGCTAGAGTTTCACAAAGAATTGAACTCGGTCACACCGATTTCAATTCTCGGTCAGACCGAGAATCACATGTGCAATGGCCTTAGCCAAATTGGTGGAACCGATTTCAACAATTCGGTTGGTCCGAGATGATTTTGGCGGAAACCTAACCCTAAATTTTCAATCCACAACTAAACTACGGAGTGATTTCGCTGGATAGAGTGATCTCAATTGTGGCAAGATACATGGAAAAACAATGTGCTAGGAATCGGAGTGAGATTAGCACAAGGATCAAGTCCATACCCTAAGTGCGGCAATGGACCTGCTACGGCGGCAACGGCGGAGACGATTTCCGTTGACGGCGGCGGAGACCAGCGGCGGGAGGCAGCTGGCGATGAGGAGGACGATCCGGAGACCCAGGGAGGTAGAGCAGACTGAGCGCGGGCGAAGGGGTTCGGAGAATTTTCCAAATTTTGGCCCAGGGATATATATAGCCTGACCCTGTCGGTGTAACCGAGTGGAACAACTCGGTGCGACCGAAAAGTTCAAATCGGTTGCACCAAGATTGAGAACCTAGATCGACTTAGTGATCTAGGTATGACCGAAATGGATGAATCGTTCAGACCGAAAACACACAAAGAAGTTTTGGAAGTTTAAGTCTATGACGAATCGGGGACTCCGAGTGCTCCTCACACAAAGTGGTTCGAATCTGACTTGATCAAACTTTGTGATGTAGCATGAATAGAGTTTGAGACAAGAAAAGCATAGATAGCGAGAGAAGGTTCTTAGGCATTCTAGTCCAGCCACTTGGCAAAAGAAAAAAGGAACCAAACAATCAAAACAACAAGTGGATGTCGTCGAATGAGTAAATTATGCAACCAACATGCTCACACAATAAAATGGCAAATGAAATATGTGGCAAAGCATGCTCAACCAATTCTAGCATCTATCCAGCAATTGGCGATGACTAGGTCATCTATATATGAGTATATTGACTTAGGAGTCAAATGAGAACATTTGATCATAGGTCATACTCATCGTTTAAGCACAAGTGGGGTTACCACTTTTACATAAAGCGTTGTTGTGTTCACACCATTAGAATTGCTTTAGCTCAATTCTTAGAGTAAAGCTCCCCCTAGATGTGAGATCCCCCGTAAGAGGGATGAACTATCCTTGGGTTTTGTCGATGATGACTTCATGTAGGTGTTGAAGATGTGGATGCTCAATGTTTATGTAGATCATTTGGAGCAATCCTTTGGAGTGAGTTGCACTTTCAATACCTACACGGGTTAGTCCCATAGGGAACAAACAAGGATATCCATAGACATAGAGTGATGCACACACAAGATGATGTCTATGATAGCATTAGGTTACCTTGTCCCTTGTCTCACGAACAAGAGGGTTTGTGACTCCTTGAACTAGTGCAAGATGTGGAAGTTGATTGCACTTGTTCTTGCCAAAATGATAAGAGTGAAGTATGTTGGCGGAGTCACCCTCAGGAACTCTCTAGTTCTTATTCTTAGGGATCCATATCATCTTGATGGGAATCCTTGGAGTTGTAGTCGTACTTGATGAAGTATAACTTGATGTATTCTTGGGAACCCACTTGACCAAGGCCTTAGGAGCTTCTTCAAATGCATTAATCTCCTCTTGAAGCTTATCCTTGCCTTTTTGATTGTGGTCTTGTGGTGGAAGATCATCTTGAGCTTGTGTCCCTTTGAAGGAAGTAGGATCATACTTCTTTTGTTGAGGAACAAACTTAGTCTTGGGGTATTGATCTTCTTTCCACTCAACTCCATTAGCATTGAACTTTCGTTCAAAACCAACACCTTGGTTCTTCCGGTGCCTTTCTTGCTTGCGTACAATTTCCTTGAATTGCTTACTCCCGGCAAGGCTCTTGTATACACCTTTATCTATAATTCCCTTCAATAAGCTATTTTCTTGCTCAAGTGTAACTTGGCTAAGAGAATCATTAGTAGAATCAAGAGAACTACTAGAAGCAACAACATTGGATTTAGCATGAATATTGATACTACTAGAGGAAGAATCTTTCTTGTTCTTGTTACTAGACTTGACTTGAGGCATGTAAGTGGATAAGAGTAAACGCTTGGCAATGTAAGAAGAACTTTTCTTGTGAAGATCATCATTGATTGCCTTTAAGAACTCATGCTCTTGCTCAAGGTTGAGCTTTTCAAAACGTAATTTCTCATGAGTCCTTAAAAGTTCTCGATGATCTCCTAGGATAGTTTCATGAGCTAACTTAAGAGCGTTTAGTTCTTTAGTTAGAAACTCAATATTCTCCTTATCATTGTCATTCGTTTTATCTTGATTAGCATGATTAATTGACGTTCCACCATAGTATTCATCACTAGAGTTGTCAACAAGTAAATCAACATCACCTAACAAGTCATCTTCATCACTATTGAAATCAACATACTCGGGGTGTGATACCTTTGGGCCTTTAGGCATGAAGCATATTCCAAGTCCTTCATTTGGTGAATCAAATATGTCGTACGAGTTGGTTGACACAAGTGCTAGACCAGCAACACCTTCATCTTGAGTATATTCGGAGTCGGAGTGATAGCTTCTCTCGGAGTGATTCTCGGAGTCGGAGCCGGATACCCATTCACCAACATGAGCTTGATGTCTTCGTTTTGTGTAGCTCCTTGATGACTTGTCCTTCCTTTCCGAATCCTTGCTTCTCCGGGATGTTCTTAGTTCATAAGGATCATCTCTACTCCTTCTCTCTCTTGAGAGTGATTCTTCTCTTCTACTTCTTCTTTTTGGAGAATCTTCTCTTCTCTTGTAGGGTGCCGTACACTCATTGGAATAGTGTCCGGGTGTTCCACAATTGTAGAAATTTCGCTCTTGACTAGAAGTTCTTTTGTCATTGTAGGACCTTGACTTGAAACTTCCCTCTTTGCTTCTAATCTTGTAGAACTTGTTGAAGTTCTTCACCATTAGGCTCAATTCTACATTGAAGGTTTGTTTCTCAATTGATGATGTGGGAGCTTCACATGAGGCTTTGTAAGCACCACTTGACTTGTTATGGAGCTCCTCCTTATCCTCGAGTGACATCTCATGAGCAACAATTCTTCCAATGACTTTCGTTGGCTTGAGATCTTTGTAATTGGGCATCATTTGGATCAATGTGCATACGGTATCATATTTTCCGTCCAAAGCTCTTAGGATCTTCTTGATGATGAATTTGTCGGTCATCTCTTCACTTCCTAAGCTGGCGATCTCATTTGTGATAAGAGCAAGCCTAGAGTACATTTCAGCGACACCTTCACCATCCTTCATTTAGAACTTGTCAAGCTGACTTTGAAGCACATCCAACTGGGATTCCTTGATGGAGTCGGTACCTTCATGCATATCAATCAAAGTATCCCAAAATTCTTTTGCATTCTCAAGACGGCTGATTTTGTTGAATTCTTCGGGGCACAATCCGTTGAAGAGGATATCACAAGCTTGAGCGTTGTATTGCAACATCTTCAACTCTTCCATGGTAGCTTCACAGTTCGGTTCTCTCCCATCAAAGAATTCACCTTGCAAGCCAATACACACAATAGCCCATACGGCGGGGTTATGTCCAAGAATATGCATTTTCATCTTATGCTTCCAACTAGCAAAATTAGTACCATCAAAGTAAGGACCTCTACAGTGGTAATTTCCCTCGCTAGACGCCATACTCTTCTAGGTTGTGAAAACAAGGCTATGACTACCAAAAGCTATGGAAATCAAAGCAAATGGAGACCAAAGCTCTGATACCACTTGTAGGATCGAAAGTATGTCTAGAGGGGGGTGATTAGACTACTTTGATCAAATAAAACTTATCCTTTTCCCAATTTTAGTTCTTGGCAGATTTTAGCAACTTTGGACAAGTCAAGCAATCTTAACACAATTCAAGCAAGCATGCAAAGAGTATATGAGCAGCAAAAAGTAAAGCATGCAACTTGCAAGAATGTAAAGGGAAGGGTTTGGAGGATTCAAACGCAATAGGATACACGGATGTTTTTGTCGTGGTTTTGATAGGTGGTGCTATCGTACATCCACATTGATGGAGACTTCAACCCATGAAGGGTAACGACTGCGCGAGTCCACGGAGGGCTCCACCCACGAAGGGTCCATGAAGAAGCAACCTTGTCTATCCCACGATGGACGTCACCCACGAAGGACTTACCTCACTAGGGTAGATCTTCACGAAGTAGGCGATCTCCTTGCCCTTACAAACTCATTGGTTCAGCTCCACAATCTTGTCGGAGGCTCCCAAGTGACACCTAGCCAATCTAGGAGACACCACTCTCCAAGAAGTAACAAATGGTGTGTTGATGATGAACTCCTTGCTCTTGTGCTTCAAATGATAGTCTCCCCAACACTCAACTCTCTCTCACATGATATAGATTTGGTGGAAAGAAGATTTGAGTGGAAAGCAACTTGGGAAGGCTAGAGATCAAAATTCATATGGTAAGAATGCAATATCTTGGCCTCAACACAAGTGTAGGTGGTTCTCTCTCAGAAAAAGGTAAGTTTGAAGTGTAGGTTCGTTCTGATGGCTCTCTCCATGAATGAAGAGGAGGTGGAGGGGTATATATATAGCCTCCACACAAAATCAAACCGTTACACACAACTTGCCAATCTCGGTGGGACCGAATTGATAAACTCGATAGGACCAATTCAGCAAATCTAGTGACCATTAGGATTTTCGGTGGGACCGACATGCAACTCGGTAGGACCGGTATGGTTAGGGTTAGGACATAACGTAATCTCGGTAAGACCGATTACACAAACTCGGTGAGACCGATTTTGGTAATACGCTAACCAGAGAGTTGGTCAGGTAAACTCAGTGCGACCGATTCGCTCATTTCGGTGAGACTGAAATGTTACGAAAGGGAAATAGAGAGTTTACATTGCAATCACGGTGGGACCGATCGCTCATCTCGGTGGGACCGAAACATTACAAAGGGAAACAGAGAGATTACAATCCCATCTCGGTGAGACCGAGATCCCTATCGGTGAGACCGATTTGCCTAGGGTTTGTGGCAGTGGCTATGACATCTGAACTCGGTGGCGCTGGATAGAAAGAATTGGTGGGGCCGAGTTTGACTTTTGGTTTAGGTCATATGTGGATGTGAGAAAGTAGTTGAGGGCTTTGGAGCATATCACTAAGCTTCTTGAGCAAGAGCCTCATTATGCAACGCCTCATCCCTCCTTGATAGTATTGGCTTTTCCTATAGACTCAATGTGATCTTGGATCACTAAAATAGAAAATGTAGATTCTTGAGCTTTGAGCTTGAGCCAATCCTTTTGTCCTTAGCATTTTGAGGGGTCCACTTTTCTCATCCATGCCATGCCAATCGTTGAGCTTTCCTAAAATATTAATCTTGAAATAGCATTAGCTCAATGAGCTATATGTTGTTAGGAATTACCAAAACCACCTAGGGATAGTTGCACTTTCATCATGCCATGTTATCCTGATGATCTCATGATAATTCCTGCTTAACCTGTAATTGCCATGCTATTGTTTGTCTAGAATCCATTTGGTTATTGTGAGCTTGCAAGTACATTCAATGTACTGACCTGGCGTGTCATGCCAGTTTGCAGGTCGTGCCTGGATTGCTTGTTTGGTGTTGTTCTTGTGTTCGCGAGCTAGGATAAGCGCTCCAGCCAGAGTCCTTGCGGATTGGAGTCCATCATCGCCGTTTGTTGTCCCGCTGCCAGTAGTTGTTCTGCTGCTTCGAGTTGTTATGCTGCTTGTATAGAGAAATCGTGGTTGGCGTAGTGTCGCCGTGCCAATGTTATTCATTGTAATATTGGAACCCTTGTATTCATATTCGTGTTGTAATAGAGAGCTGGTTTGTTCTATACTAATCAGTGTCGTATTCTAGAATACTTCACCTTGATCTCTAGGCTGGAATACGGGGCGTTCCGTTTTTCTCTAAACCGGGGTGCCACAGGCTTGGTATCAGAGCAGGTCTCGCTGTAGAGCGTCCTAGTCCGCTGGAACGTTAGAAAATGGTAGTATAGGGTCTGGTTGTTGCCCTTGCTTGCTGCATTTGGTTGTTGCATTTGTTTGTTGCATATAGTCTTATTTTAGTTACCATTAACTCCTGTTTCATGCGTAGATGGCGGTCAACTTCCCTGAGTTCAGTGCCCTTCCCTTAGCTCCCGGTGTTATTCCTATTGAGTTCGGTCCCACTCCTGCACCTCTCAGCTTTGCCTCCCTCCTTGGCGACATGTGGTGTAGTATTTATCCCCTCGGAGACCCACCTCATTATCAAGTATTCCAGTTTTCTGCTGGAGGAAGAATTCGGGAATATGTTGCTCATGTTCATCTGTCAGCCCCGATTCCTGTCGGTAAGCGCACCTACAGTTTCCATGATGGTTACGGTGCTACTCCTGAGCGTGCCGTTCAGCTTGCCGCAATGGCAGGAGTCACCGGTCTTCGTCATCAAGAGAGCATGGTGCAAGGAAACCGTGCTTATCGATATTATCCCACCATCATCGAGAATCCTAGGCGAATCCAATTTCCCTCCGTCGACCCTCAAGATGACCCGGCTATCCTCGCCATGTCTCGTTACATGACGGCCGAGTGTCTTCTTATTTCTGAGTTAGTCCGAGATGCCATTCGAGCCAGGAGATTGCTTGGTGGCACTTTACCTCAGTCTCCGCCAGCTTCTCCAACTCCTCCGCCTCGTCCATCTAGAGTTTCAGAGTTAGCGGTTCCACTCGCTACTCCCTTAGCTTCCTTGTCTGTTCGCGAGCGTTTGCTCAAGCGTAGGATGTAGTCCTTCGTGTAGCTCTTGTGCATCTGCTGTAGCATCATGCTTGTGTGTGCCCGTGTGGAGCAGCTTTGTAGCTTGTTTGTTGTGTGCTTTGTTGCAATAAATCGTTTTCTCGTGCTTCTTTGCTTTGAATCCTCGGTGTTACCCCCTTATGGAAATTATTCCTCGACCGACACTGGATCAGAAGAAGCCGTAAGCAGTATAGATATACACCAGGAAATTCAGTTAAAAGCAATGAGGTTTTCGGCCGACAGCATTGTATTGCAGACATCCGTCTGGATACAAATTTGTATTATGATCAGACTTTCAGCAACATGTACCTGTCAGAGATACACTTTATCGCAGCAAAGATTAAATCAGAAAGAGGACAAAATTGGATCAACAATGCATTTCAAGTCAAAGGTATGGGCTATGCACAATGATTGAATCTGCCGTAAGGAAAAATTAGAACACTGTGACACCCAGAAGTCAGTCCAAATGCACGGTGAATTCAGTAAGGACAGTCAGACAATTCTTGTCATATAAGTAATCAGCTGCCGGGCTGATAAAAATATATATATGTCATTCCATTCACCAAGAAAATCTGTTCCGTCCATATCCACAATTTATTGACAAAGTGTACAAAGATAAGGTTCCGAGTCTGTATCGGTAGGGAATGAACGGATTCCCATGCAAGATATTCAGTCTTCTCGATAAAATACTGCAAAAGCTTCTGGGATAAGGTACCAAGTCTTCCCTAGAAAAGTTTTTAAGGGGGGAAGCTTATGAGGTACGATACCCCGTTTTTCCTCAATAAGATATCCACCGAAGGCTTAGAGCATAAGCCACCCAGTCTTCCTCAACACTACACCCCGGTGGTTTCCAAATGCGAGCTTCCCAGTATGGTACTAATACAAGGCATTAAATTATGAATTGTCAGCATATGACAGTGTTTTCCAAATGGCAGATGTGCGACAATTTGGTCTGAACAAAAATCAGTCAGAACAAAGGTATGCCTCGAGAATCAGATATTAGTTCATTCAGTATGATGCCAAGTCCATGCAAGTCTCTCGCGCAAGGAAGAATTCACGGTACACATCCGACAACCTCATTGGTTATTCAAGAAACAGAAAGCAGTGGGTGATGCCATAATCAACAAGTCTTGAAGGAAAGACAACATTGAGACAATAATCTTAACAGTGATTATCAAGATTAGTCCCGCACATCCAACAATATGATGTTATTAACCCTGTCACTGTCCGGCATAATCCACAATAGTATTGAGATCTGTATAACCACATGTGAGCCGGATAAATATACCGAGGCTCAAAACATGAACTAGACCAAGGTATGATTGCCAGATATTGAATGTCACAGTATTCAGAGCCGTGAAAATAATCAAGGATATATATAAGGCCCCACTCTTTTAGTTGAGGATCCAGTGAAGAAAGTAATAATGAAAGAGCAAGACCAACAATACAGGTATGCCGGTTATTATGTGAAAAATGTGGATGCCCAAGACCATCTTATTCCATGGCAAAACCCAAGCAAAGATCCACCTAAGAGGTATACTCTATTGTGGTAAGGACCTCATAACAAGGCAACCAACTCAGTCCACAGTATGCTCAGAACTGTTAGCATTGAATACGCGAGTCTGTCCGGTCAGACTCATGGACAGCTCAATATATTGACCTCAACTCCCGCGATGGAGCGTCGCACAGACTGTTATTCCCAGGGAGATACTGGCAAAATGAAGAATCAATGTGAAAACATATACTTTGAGAATTTTTATCTCTCGCATAGGGGAAGAAATTAAAAGAATAGCCTATGTGCATGGGATTCTTTGCCAAGATCACTGCCAGGCAAGTCTGCAAATCTTATCATCAAGAGATGGTGCATTTTTCTATCAGTCACGACAAGCGACAGTCAAACCTTTGGTACAACTTGGATACTCAAGACTGTGAAGCCAGTCAAGGTAAGTCAGAAACTCCTGCAAGATGTCAGAATCCTTTAGCAAAACAGATATGATCCACATCACTGTTTTGGAACCAGAAGGCATGCACATATTTGAGGTAACTGATTACTCGGTAGAAGAGATTCTTTGTTCCACGGGAAGATATGTTCCCCAATTCCGTGGAATATTCTCAGTACTCGATACGAGAATAACATTGCCAGCAAGGATCAATATCAAGAAGGACAAGTATGTCCGTCAAAATAATATTTCAAATGCCAGCTCAGCCAACAGACATCGAAGAAAATTTAAGTCAGTATAAACAGGAACATATAGGGTACGTCCTGTCAGAATGTCAGATACGGCGAAGCAAACCACCCTAGATCAAGACAGTCAGTGAGATCCAATTCAGTGGAAATATTATATAAGGATGAATAAAAGAAACCTGAGCTGGAAACGGTTTCTTCAAGTCAGGAAAATTATTTAACCCTGAGCAACCAAATCTCGAGGACGAGATTTCTTTAAGGGGGGAAGGTTTGTAATAGCCTGGATTTTTCCCGTTTTCTTTTTCCTTCGATTTTATTGGATTTCCTATTTTGAGTTGCTTTTCCGTGGCTGTGTGGTTTTGAAACTTGGGACGATCATGTCTTCCTAGGTTTAATAGTGTCTTGTCACCCTCTTCATCATCCCAAGATCATGCCAATTCCATCCTTGACCTAACCCAATATTCTTTTGTTGGGAATATTCCTTTTCTGATAAAGGAATAACCCTTAAAACCCTAGGTTGTGAAGCAACCTATATTTCTATCACTCCTAAAATTACCAAATAATTCTCATAAATTGTTTGGGTAATATCTTCCTCAAATATGGCAAAATATTTCTTTGCCATGTTCAAAAATAACCCTCCAATAATTCTTTTCCTATTCAGTCCTAAATGACACATTGTGAAGCAAGTGCCATTTATCTTTGCCTACTTCAACCCAAACTTATATGATCTTATCATGACTCTCCACAAAATATGAGCTCATTTAACTCATCTATGTGAGCCCAGCTCCAAATCTTAGTTTCTGGTCAGATTTTTCAGTTTGTGAAGCAACTATATTTTATATTGCTTCAATTGAGCTGAAACTTTACCAGGACATGCTTCTACCTATCTCAACTCCTTCTACCAAGTTTACCTCAATTGGTTAATCCAATTGCCATGTGTAATTTTTTCAAGTTTCTGTCCAGAATGAAGCTTTGTGAAGCAAGTGCCACTTTGGTATTTACAAATGGCCTGAAACTTTTACAGCAGCTTAATATCATCATATAACCCCTGTATGCCAAATTTAAGCTCATGACAATCAAGTATGAGAGTGTATCATCCATATCCCTAATTCTGGCCAGTATTGCACTTTCTACAGCAGCCCTCATCTAAACTCCTCCTCTTAGTCTGATTTTTGGTGATCAGTATCACCTTAGTGTGTGATCATCAGCAAACAAACTTTTTACCATGTTACCTAGCTGGTTTAACCACAGAGAGTTCCAAACACCTTCTTACTGATTTACTTTGGAGCTAAGTACAAATCTCTTCTTTGCCCCTGGACCGATTTATTTCCTCATTTTGATTAAGGGAACGACAGTCTATCTACTGGACATGGTCGGCCCGGCCAGAACGCGCCGTTTGCACCAGTGCCCATGGTTATCACGCTGGCGTCACGCACAGTGTGAGCTCTGGCTTGTTCCGCCCACTGTTCTCATCCCCTCCCTCCTCGTCTCGACCTCCATTCATGTCTAGTAGCTCCCCGTGATGCCCCGCATCGCTGCCTCATCGTGGTTCGCCTTAAATGAGCCGCAAATGCCATGCCCATGCCACAAACCGGCTTTGTCCTCCATTGTTTGCAAGTTGGAGCTCACCCATGAGCTCGAGAAGCCTCCCCGCGGCTATATAAGGAGTGCCCGAGGTCACCCTCTCCTCACTCACTCCTCCCCCGCCTCTTTTTCCCACCGATGTAGCTCTCCCTCGCTGTTTCTTCCTCGGATCGTCGTGACCTCGCCGGAGTTGGTCTCGGCTCCGACCACCACGACCCTCCTCTCCTCCTCTCGAGCCTTCCACTAGATCCCCCTCATCCCCGCCGTTTGCCCCACCACCTCATCCCTCGCCGGAGCTGCCAGTATCGCCAAAGACCACCGCCGACCGCCGTCCTCTGCCTCCCCTCGGTCCTCCGCCCCGCGTCCTCCTCTCCTCCCCGGGGCCGGCCGACCCCTTGGACGGATGCGCCACGCCGGACCGCGCCCGCCGGCACCCGCGCCCTGGCCAGAGCTGGCCTGGACCGGCCGCCCCAGCGCCGCCCCCTCCCCTATTTCCTCTCCTATGCTCACAGGAGCATAGGAGCGAGAGGAAGGAGACGACCCGATCGCCCCCACCCATTGCCAGCTCAGCATAAGTGGGAGCGCCCCTGGGTGAGTATGTTTTCATTTACCCAAAGGCGTATTTCCATTTGTACGCTTTCATTTGCCCGAAAGCGTACTTCTTTCCTTCCTCAGCCCGAAATACGTTTTCTTACTCAGAAAGCGTATTTTCTGAAATTCGTTTTTGTCTTATCCAATCAGGGACCTGTTTGCTGAAGCAGTATTCACAGATTGGTCCTTCTTCTTCCACACCTCATAACTCCGCAACCGTAACTCCGATTGAGGTGAACCCAACGCAAACTTCTTCGTATCGTTGAGCTCTATCTTTTGGTAGCATTTTCCCTAGGTGGTTTCATAGTGAAAATGACCATTTTTGCCCTTGCCTCTAATCAGCCCCCTCCGAGTAAGAATCGTCTGACGTTTCGTTCCGCGGCTTCACTGCACTTCTTGCTCGAGTCTCCGTCACCCCAGGAAAGCCACAATACCCACTTGCATGATAGTCATGCAGTAGCCATGGTTTTGAACTTGAATATTTATTAACTGTTTGCTTGTTGAAAAATATGGTTATCATTGTTCGGTAATGATTCGTGGCTAGTGCTTACTTTCTTGCTATGTTGTTATGCACCTGGTTAGCATGCCCTGCTAGTTGCTAGTATTCCTTTCATATGCTTATGCTTGCTAGTAGTACATGTTGATGCTGGTAATGGTCATCGATGCATGACTGCCGTCTGTCTCGAGTACTGTTGTTATACATGTTCCATTACATCCAGTTGGTTAAATGCTTGCATGATGGCATTATTGATATGTTATTGCTTGATATTTATTGTTGATGCTAGTGGTCATGCTATGTTTTGGAGAAGTATGTACTTATAATGTTCATGCTAGTTTAGTATGGCATGCTTAGTTGGATATGATTCATTGTTGATATGGTGGATAGTTATGTGGTTCTGTCATGATTATGTTGATATCATGCTCATGCATTGTAATTGCATCATGTATTTTATCATGGCTCAGCATATTTGCATTCAAGTTTAACCGGATTAAATTGAACTTGAACAACTTTTGGCTGAGTCATGGTGCCACCATATCGAACTGACTAGTGCAACCACGCTTATCTTTATGGGAAGGTCCTAACTGGGTCTATTGTCGTGCCTCTCGCCGGTGCCTCCAACGACTGAAGGTTATGGGCGTGCGGTACCCTGGCCCGGTAAGCAGACATAACCTTGTGTGCCCATTGTTGTTATTATGGATCCGGTCCCCGTGAGGGACGTTTTGGCCATGACGGTGGTCGTTGTGTCTTTGGTAGACACGGGGCCACCCAGGACTTGCCCAGTTGGGAGTGGGTCAGAGTGGCCGGGAGAGTGTCATGGCAGTAGATCGGTTTTTATCGGAACGCCGTTGGTCCACCCAAATGGGAGTGCGAGGCCATGGGTTCCGTAGTGTGACGCCCCAAGACCGGAGCTTCAGATGCCTTCCAGGGTTTCCGGGTTTTCATCGTGTGAATTGTTTGGTTCTTTGCATCATGTGCATTGCATCATGTCTCGTGCAACCCGTTCTAAAACTCAACCAAATAAACCGTATGGATCTTCGATCCATTTAAACCGAGGGGACTCACATGGTGATTGCTCTTTATAACATACTCTCCCAATATTTTAGGGATCTATTATAAATATTCCATTCTTTTGGAATTAACCATAACACACTTATAGTTAAGCTCCATGCCTTTTCCATCTCAATTCTTGTCCTCCAACTTTGCCGCAAATTCTTTAAACTTTCCTGAGCTCCACCAAAATTCCCAACATTTTTGGAGTCTTCAAAACCTTGTACTTACTCAAAACATTTGAATTAAATTCAAATGGATTTGAATCCAGATCTTTCAATCTTGCCACTTCTATTTTTTTGTGAACATGCACATTTTTATGAGTCCAGGAAAATTCTCCTCCTTCTCAAATTCTTTTCCCTAACCCCCCTTCTTGTTCCTTTCCCTCTATTTTCTTTTCGGTTAAAGAAGAAAGAATGGAGAGAGGAGAGCCAGCCCACCTGGGCCTCCCAACGACCAGTGCGGCCCAAGGCCAAACTCCAGCGCCGGCCCTTTAGGCCCGGCCGCACCCACCTAACCCTAGCGCTACCTTAGACGGATCCCTCGCGCACCTCTCCCTCTCGATCCCTCCCTCGCGCCGCCAGGAGAGGAGCGCACCGCTCTCGACCAGTAGTAGAAAAAGGGTCAAACGTGAAGCACATTAGTGCCGGTTTGTATTTGAACCGACACTAATGTATACATTAGTGCCGGTTCCAATGGCTAGCCGGGCCGCTTTCATTAGTACCGGTTTGTGGCGAACCTTTAGCACCGGTTCATGCCACGAACCGGTACTAATGAGAGTGGTGGCAGGATGTTGTCAGACTGGGGCCCCTCCAGCCCCTTTAGTACCGGTTCTTGGCACGAACCAGTACTAAAGGTCGTCCTACATAAACCCTTCGTCCACCCGAGCTCGCTCTGTTCTTCCCCTTTCCCCTCTCCTCTCTCTGTTCTTCCCCTCTTCCTCTCAAGCTCATCACACATTTTTCCCAAAATTTGTCAAGATTTGAAGGCCCCGATCCATTCAAATGATCACAAAGGTTAGCTACTTTGTCCTTTCATCTCTCATTGCTAGATTAGCTCTTGCAATGCTTTATATAGTGATTAATTTGTGAGTTTAGTAATTTGGGAGGATATATATATGTGCTAGTATTTGATTTATATGCAATCTGAGGTCAAAAATAACACTTAGTTTGCATATATAGGTGTGGTTTACTTAGTGCCTTCTAAATCTCCGTCATAACCACCGTCGATCGCCCGCACCGTCCCGTCGCCGGCACCACCTTCTGGTGAGCCTCTTGTTCATGAAATTTTATATAAAAATTGATGTTTGTGTGATTTGGATATATAGTTACTCGTATAATTATCTTACCCATACGTTGTTTGTTATACATATAGTGCCATGGTTTTGATATCCGTCCCCATCGGCCCTCATCCTTGTTATGATTCATATAGTGCCATGGTTTCGAGAGGTTAAATTTAGTTGAAAGAGAAAACGAGTATTTGAAAGAAAAATTGAAAAGAATTGAAGGGGAGAAGATGGAATTGGAGTTGCATGTTGCCGATGTCGTCGATGATCACAAGATCAAGATGGAGAAAATGCGCTTGAAGATTAGAAAGATTAGAAAATATGCCATCGATAGTGAGGCTTTGTATCATTATGCTGTTGGATCCATTGTTACCTTAGTTGCGATCTTGATCGCATTTGTTGTTGCATTTAAATGCTTTAGCTAGAGAGTTATTTGTTTGTTGCATTTAAGTGTTGTATGAACTTTATGTATGAACTTGTATTAATTTGGTCTATTCGGTGTTGTGTAATGAAGATGAGCCGGCAATGGATGTACGATGACTGATGCTCTCCCCAGTTCGTTGAGGGCGTGCATACTTTTCTGCTTGCGGCTGAGGCAAACAAGCGGGTGGATGGTTTTATGCCTTGTCCATGTGCTGGCTGTAAGAATGGTCACAATTACTCTACGTCAAGAACCATTCACGTCCACCTATTGAAGTCCGGTTTCATGCCCCACTATAATGTTTGGACCAAGAACGTAGAAAGAGGGGTTATGATGGAAGACAATGAAAAAGAAGAGGACGACAACAGCTATCCTGGCCATGGGTTCCCTGAATACGATGATACAACAATGGGGGAAGAAGCTGAGCCGGTAATGCGGGAAGAAGCTGAGCCGGCAATGCGGGAAGAAGCTGAAGAAGAGGCATCAGATGAGCCCGTTGATGATCTAGGTCGGGCCATTGCCGATGCAAAGAGAAACTGCGCAAGTGATTTGGAGAAGAAGAAGTTGCAGCGCATGTTAAAGGATCACAAAAAATTGTTGTACCCGAATTGCGTAGGTGACAAGAAAAAGCTGGGCACCACACTAGAATTGCTGCAATGGAAGGCAGAGAATGGTGTATCTGACAAGGGATTTGGAAAGTTGCTGGTAATGATAAAGGATATGATTCCAAAGGACAATGAATTACCCGAGAGTACGTACGAAGCAAAGAAGGCTGTCTGCCCTCTAGGGTTAGAGGTGCAGAAGATACATGCATGCCCTAATGATTGCATCCTCTACCGCGGTGAGTACGAGGATTTGAACGCTTGCCCGCTATGTGGTTCATTATGCTATAAGATCAGCCGCGATGACCCTGGTGATGTCGAGGGCGAGCGCCCCAGGAAGAAGATTCCTGCCAAGGTGATGTGGTATGCTCCTATAATACCACGGTTGAAACGTTTGTTCCAAAACAAAGAGCATGCCAAGGCGATGCGATGGCATAGAGAAGACCGTAAGAAAGACGGAAAGTTGAGAGTACCCGCTGACGCGTCGCAGTGGAGAAAAATCGAAAGAAAGTACGGGAAGGAGTTTGCAGATGACGCAAGGAGCGTATGGTTTGGTCTAAGCGTAGATGGCATTAATCCTTTTGGGGAGCAGAGCAGCAACCATAGCACCTGGCCTATGACTCTATGTTTGTATAACCTTCCTCCTTGGTTGTGCATGAAGCGGAAGTTCATTATGATTCCAGTGCTCATCCAAGGCCCTAAGCAACCCAGCAACGACATTGATGTGTACCTAAGGCCATTAGTTGAAGAACTCTTACAACTGTGGAATGGAACAGGTGTACGTGCGTGGGATGAGCACATGGGGGAAGAATTTGACCTAAAGGCGTTGCTGTTCGTGACCATCAATGATTGGCCTGCTCTCAGTAACCTTTCAGGACAGACAAACAAGGGATACCGCGCATGCATGCACTGTTTGGACGATACCGACAGTATATATTTGGCTAATTGTAAGAAGAATGTGTACCTGGGACATCGTTGATTTCTTCCGAGCAGGCATCCCATAAGAAAGAAAGGCAAGCATTTCAAAGGTGAGGCGGATCATCGGACGAAGCCTCGCCACCGTACTGGTGCTGATGTACATGATATGGTCAAGGATTTGAAGGTGGTCTTTGGAAAGGGTCCTGGTGGACAACCTGTTCCGAATGACGCTGACGGACGCGCACCCATGTGGAAGAAGAAATCTATATTTTGGGACCTGCCCTATTGGAAAGACCTAGAGGTCCGCTCCGCAATCAACGTGATGCACATGACGAAGAATCTTTGTGTGACCCTGCTTGGCTTCTTGGGCGTGTATGGGAAGACAAAAGATACACCTGAGGCACGAGAGGACCAGCAACGTATGCACGGAAAAGATGGCATACATCAGGGTCATGCAAGCTACGCTCTTACCAAAGAAGAGAAGGAAATCTTCTTTGAATGCCTGCTCAGTATTAAGGTACCGTCTGGCTTCTCGTCGAATATAAAGGGAATAATAAACATGGCAGAGAAAAGGTTCCAGAACCTAAAGTCTCATGACTGCCACGTGATTATGACGAAACTGCTTGCGGTTGCATTGAGGGGGCTTCTACCAGAAAACGTTCGATTAGCCATTGTGAAGCTATGTGCATTTCTCAATGCAATCTCTCAGAAGGTAATCGATCCAGAAATCATACCAAGGTTAGAGAATGATTTGGTGCAATGTCTTGTCAGTTTTAAGTTGGTGTTCCCACCATCCTTCTTCAACATCATGACGCACGTCCTAGTTCATCTATGCGAAGAGATTAACATTTTGGGTCCTGTATTTCTACACAATATGTTCCCCTTTGAGAGGTTCATGGGAGTCTTAAAGAAATATGTTCATAACCGTGCTAGGCCAGAAGGAAGCATCTCCAAGGGCCATCAAAATGAGGAGGTCATTGAGTTTTGTATTGACTTTATTCCTAACCTTAAGCCGATTGGTGTTCCTGAATCGCGGCATAAGGGCAGACTGGATGGAAAAGGCACGCTAGGAGGGGAACAAATAATATGTATGGAAGGACATTCTCTCACTGAAGCACACTACATAGTTCTACAGAATTCCGCCTTGGTGGCTCCGTATATGGATGAACACAAGAATTTGCTACGCTCCAAACACCCGGAGCGGTCTGATGACTGGATTACACGTGAACAAACCAGGAGTTTCGCCAGCTGGTTGCAGACACGTACCATGCATGATAGCTCTATTGAAGATGACATGTACTTGTTGTCCCAGTTACCATCTTCGAATATAATGACTTTCAAAGGGTACGAGATAAATGGTAATACATTTTACACGATCGCCCAAGATAAGAAGAGCACCAACCAAAACAGTGGTGTCCGCTTTGATGCAGAAACCAAGACGGGAAAGGAAACATATTATGGTTATATACTGGACATATGGGAACTTGACTATCGATGTGGTTTGAAGGTCCCTTTGTTTCGGTGCAAATGGGTCAATATGACACGAGGCGGGGTAACGGAAGACCCGCAGTACGGGATGACAACAGTGGATCTCAACAATCTTGCGTATGCAGACGAACCATTCGTCCTAGCCAATGATGTGGCACAGGTTTTTTATGTGAAGGACATGTCTACCAAGCCAAGAAAAAGAAAAGATAAGGAAGCGAATGCATCGTACGATGAGCCAAAGCGGCACATAGTTCTTTCTGGGAAGAGAAACATCGTGGGAGTGGATGACAAGACAGACAAGTCAGAAGATTATGAAAAGTTTGATGAAATTTCTCCATTCACAGTGAATATTGACCCGAGCATCCCGTTAAATGATGAAGATTTTCCATGGTTACGGCACAAAGGGACACACGCAAAGAAAAACTTTCACACCCAAAGATCTGGGATGTGATCGGCTTCACTATCATCACTTTCTTCTATGTTTACACCCAGAAGGGAATCTCTGTAATAGTTAGGGTAGTTAATTATGTGTTTTGGCATTTGAAACGCGAAGAAATTTTATGTGCAAACAAATTCTTTCATGCCTTTACTGATTTTTGAAGTTAAGTTATTCACAAACTAGTGATTCACACTAATTTCAAATAATTCAAAATTTAAACTATTCAAATTTGAAAACTACAGGCACTAACAGAAAGTTTGAAATTTTTTGTACCTAAAGAAAAAATATTCACAAAGAAACTCTAAATACACAAAAAACAACTCAAAAATAAATAAAGCCCGCCTACTAGGACAGAGCGGCCTGCATACGACTAGAAACCCAACCTGTTGTTGGGCCAGGATGCAGGCCCGCAAAGGCCCAGTAGGCCAATAGGGCAGCACAGAACATGTAGGCCCAGTAGGCCTGCTTTGGAGAGGAGCTCGAGAGAGCTACCGCATGGGGGTTTATAAACCAGTGCGGTCGCCCCTCGGCTAGCGAGGTGGGACTAAACTTGCGCACCGCACCTACGCCAGCGCACCCCCTTTAGTACCGGTTCGTGGCACAACCGGTACTAAAGGGGGGCCTTTAGTACGGGTGGGAGCCACCAATCGGTACTAAAGGGGGTGCGGTTCCCGCCGCTTGGCCTGGCCAAAACAGGCCTTTAGTACCGGTTGGTGGCTCCAACCGGTAATAAAGGTGCCTTCTATATATACAACACTTACGAAAATTTCATTCTCCCTCTGTTTCTTCCTCTGTTTCCCCATTGAAGCACCGCCCGCACGCCCCGATCGATCGACGCCGTCGCCGTTGCCGCCCCCGTCCCAGTCGCCGCCCTCGTCTCCGTCGCCACCCCGGGCCCGTCCCCGTCGCGCCGTCCCCGCGTCGCCGCCCCCGCGTCACGCCCCGGCCCGGCGCCGCCCCCGGCCGTCGCCTCGCCGTCGCTGTCGCCCCGCTGTGAGCTCTCCCCCTCTAACCCCTCTCCCTCGCCCCCGGCGGCCACCATGGGCGCCGCCCCTCCTCGAGGCCATACACACACACAAGCATGATGAACACACACACACACACACCCACACACACGTACATATGTATGAATTAATGCATGTAGATATTAGTATATACATATTTTGTATGTTTAATTAGTTTAGATTTTTTAGATTATTATTTTTTTCACTAGTATATATGTATGAATGCATGTTAGATGGATATAATTAGTGTTTAGTTAGTATGGAAATTTTTTATATAATGTTGTTTTTCATTTTTTTAATGGATGTATAAAAGTTGTGTTTTCTGTTTTTAGTGTTAGATGCTTAATTAGTATGAAATAGCATATAGAATTTTGACATATGCAATGATAGCATAATTAGTGTTATATAGAAATGTTAGAAATTTTAGTTATCAAAATCCAATCATTAAAAAAATGTTACCTTTTGCGGGCATATAGCTAGTATTTCTTCTCAACGATGCCCGACCCGCATCCTCGCCGTCGACCCGTCCGCGACGACGTCCGACTGACCCATGTCCGGGACTGGGCTCCGCCGGGCTAGCACTGGGAGGTGCTGCCTGGAGGGGCGCGCCGCTTGATGAGGAACCCGGCCTCGGGTCCCGTCGTCGACCCTGATCTCGTTTGGTGGCGTTCGCGTGGGCCAGTTTCTGTGCGGAGGGAGCCGGCCCCGCTGGAGGTGGTACGTCGCCGTGTCAGGGAGGAGGACGAGCACGTCCATCGCTACATGGTGGCGTTAGAGGGCGGCAGGTTCTCCAATACCTGGCAGTTTCTTCAGGGATCTCACTTCAGCTATGATCCTGTGAGGGTTCCTTCTCTTTGGGTGTCCACCGCCCGCGTCGCAGGAACAGCGAGTGTCCTAGATTCTTCTATAGTATTCGATCTTTAATTAGCTACCTAGCCAGTGATGTACTATTCAATATTATATATTATTCGAGACGATGTATTCGAGATTATATCTATTATTCAAGACGATGTATTCGAGATTATATCTATTATTCGAGACGATGTAATTTGAATACTAAATTGTTTTTTATTTCTTTTGGCATAGTTAAATAAAAGCTATGGTGGACAATACCAACAGAGACGGAGAACAGACCATGTTCGATATAATACGTGGGCCAGATGATGATTAGAATGAAGAAGATTATGACGGCTCCAAATTTCTAAACAACACCGGAGAGGGTGATATGATATTCGATCGCGACGACCGAAATGATGAAGTCATGACCGGCGAGGTATATATATTTGTATAAGCAGGCATCTGGTGATCATCACATGTTTTAAATGAGTTGAAGATATATTAACGAATCGATCTTTCTTCTTTCAGCCATCCGGATCGAGCAAATCTTCAGGCAACAGGACGAAACGAGGCCCGAACAAAAAGTTGAAGGAGGGCGTAAAGTATAATATCGAAGCAATCAAACCTAATGGCGAACCATTAGCGCCTAAGAAGATTGCGGACAAGTTCGTTCGTCAGTGCGGAGTTCTTGTGAAGGACCAACTCCCGATCTCCCTTCAAGAATGGAGAGAGCCAGCAAAGCCACGTCCAGATCTTACTTTTGTCGATGACAGACAAAAAAGTCTGGTTTGGGATACTCTCATGGAACATTTCACCCTACCAGATCATTTCATAGAAGCAGATGTGCAGAAAGTCAAGGACGCTGCTCTTAGGAAGATGGCGGTTGCATTCATGAACCACAAGAATCGTGAATGGGACAAGTACGTCAAGGGAGGAAGGAAGACTCCAGTATTCGAGGGAACACTAGAGAATCAAAGTGCTCATTGGGACGATTTCGTGAAATTCAAGGATTCAGAATTAGCTAAGGAACGGTCGAGAATAAACAAGAAGAATGCCGAAAAAAAGGATAAGTTCCATAAGCTGGGGCCAGGTGGCTACGCGGTGGCAATGCCTAAGTGGGATAAGTCTGAGAAAGAGATGGAGGATGCAGGTGTCACTCCGGTTACTAAGAGCTGTCCCCCTAGGTGCAGGACTTGGTTCTATGCGCATGGGGGGGAGTTGGACCCGAAGACAGGCAAAGTTTCGACGAAGGCATGTCTGAACGGAGCCGACGATAATATACTTGTTGCAATAGAAGAGGCTCGAATGGGGGTATTCCAGCCCAACAGAGAGAACGACGAGCTTACGCGTGCCCTGGGAAATCTTGAACACCCGGGAAGAACACGAGGCAAGGGCGCTATTCCGTGGTATGAGGGGTTTTCGGACTGGAACACCGACTACAGAACCCGTGCGAGAAGGAAGATTGCGGAGGAGAAGCAGAGGAAGATGGAGGAGGAGGAGAGGAAGCGGACTTGGTAGTCAAATTCCAGTGGCAGCAGGAGCAGATCGACTCACTTAGCCAGCAAAGGGGGTCTCAGCAGCTGCAGCAGCTAGCGGATGATCCAGCATTGGATACCACCGCCCCATCCATGCCGAGAAGCACCGTCGGTTCTGCCCCGTTTGACGCAATGCTGGATAGATACCCCGTGGATGACATCACGGAGAACACTAACTGCGAGCTACACTTCAAAATTAAGAACATATCCTTGAAGGTGGCGGACGGCGTTGCTTATACAAATTCCCCCGATGCAACCTTCCATTGCAACCCTATTGCAGCAGGCTATGCTCGTGTCATGGTTGATGAGGTGGTGGACCAATATTCGGGGCTAGAGCTTGACATTCCTGGAGGTGACGAGGAGCACACACTCGGAGATGCCAAACATCGTATCATCCTATGGAGAAAGGATTGCATCATCTTTCGAAGGCCACCGACACCGCGTCACCCGACTCCTCGTCGAAGTCCGCCACCAAGTCAGCAGACTCCCGCTCCTCCAAGTCCACCAACGCGTGAGGCCACTCCTCCTCCTCCAAGTCCGGCAAAGTGTCAGGCCACTCCTCCTCCAAGTCCGACACAGCGTCAGACGTCCACTCCTCCTCCAAGTCTAGCACAACCTCAGGCCACTCCTCCTCCAAGTCCGGCACAGCTTCAGGCCACTCCTCCTCGTCCAACTCAGCCCCGTCAGCCGTCTCCGCCGCCTCAGCAATCGCAGAAGAGACACCCCGCAGCTATGGTGCGTAGCGGTACGTGTCGAGGTCATAGTACAGGAAGTACAGGCGGAGGCAAGCGATATAAATATGGTCCAAACCTCACTACTCCTCTTCCTGAGAGGGCTTACGACAGGACCGAGGAGCAAACCAATGCCATAGTGCGGGCAGAAGTCGACGCCCATTTTGGACCGAAACCGCCACCGCCGCCAAGGGAGAAAGTGCCTGTGGAAGTAGTTGACCACTTCATTCGTATGGCTCAACCACCAGCTCCTAAGCCTGCTGACACAGACTATGAGCGCCACATCAGGAAGTTACATCGACAACATCTACAGAAGGAGGCGAGCTTGAGCTCGAGGAAACAACAAGAAGCTTTCAAAAAATGCGCGAAAACCATTGCCCAGCTGGGAGAACAGGCGGCGCAATCGATCCCCCCGTTTGTTGTGCCGCCAACAACACGTGACAGTACGCGCACCCAATATTTTTGTGGGCAAACAGTTTATGTTCCCAAGGTGGGCGATGTGGTAATAACCCAGGAGCATATAATGTAGGCTGAAACTCTCAACATCTCTGTTGGACAACTCCTCGAGATCGAGGACATGCCTGTTCTTACAAAGGAGGAAATAAAACGGAAATATGCCCGGGGCCAACCTTTGGTCATGCCAGAAGAGGTCAAGAAGCTCCCAACGAGAATGTATGAATTGCATCAATGGTACATGGACATTACCAAGAGATCCGATCGAGAGTCCCTCATGGTGCAAGTCAAGAAGGATCATTACTACCATCAGAAACCTATGACCATTGAGTATTCTGAACTGTTTCAGTTATACAATCAAGACGCACTCGACAAATCTACCGTCAGTTTCTATTGTCTGTAAGTGAATTCTTTTTGTAATTTAAGTCCCAAGCTAGCTGTAGTGATCCTTTTGATCAATCATTACCTGTAATTATCCTCACTATATTCTTTTCTGTGGTTTTATGCAGGATGAAGATGTATGAAATGAGGAAAGGTGGACGCTATGGCATTGGGTTCATTGACCCAAACACCGTTAATGAATACACATGGAAAATAAACAAGCATCATGAAAAGCAGGTAGAGGACAACATGCTAGAGTTCTTGAAGCGCCTCAAATACAATGAAGATATACTACTTCCTTACAACTTCCAGTGAGTCACACTTTCTTGTACTACAAATTCTCTGTTTTTGCCTACTAGCTAGCTACATGTTTTTGCTTACATATGCCTGCTTAATTAAGACATGCAAACGTGTGTGCATGCAGATTTCACTGGATCTTGTGTATCATTAAAGTTGACGCCGGAACAGTTGAAATACTGGACTCACTACTCAAAGCAAATAGTGACTATAACATCTTGTTTGGGATAGTCAACAGGTAATTTCAATCATTATTAACTATATATCTCGGCCTATTTAGTTCGTCATTTCATGATATGAACTATTTAATAACCCCTTTATTCATTTTCTTTGTCGGCAGGCAGGGCTTGGGCAAGGTTCATCAGCGTCACGGAAGGCGAATGGAAACGACAGCTGAAATGGTTTCGACCCAAGGTAAGTAATTAAGTAGTACTAGCTAGCTAGCTAGCTACCATCTCTTTAATTATCATGCTTGATTAATTATTATCTGATCAAATTAAATTTCATTCTCGTAATAAAGGCCCTGAAGCAGGTGCAGGGGACTGATCTGTGTGCATTCTGCGTTTGCGAGAACATTCGCATGATGGCGTCCGAAAGGAGCAGATCTCAAAGACAGGAATGGGTACGCTTGTCAGAACACTATTCACAATTTTTACACCATTATCGATATCTAGTCACACAACTAATACACATGCATATTGATCTCCTTCTTAACAGTTCACAGAGGTGCGGGACAAGCTCCTAGAAACGGAGCGCGTAGAAGCACTTCAAGAGGAAATAGCGGGATTTTTGCTTGACCAGGTCATAAATCCGATGGGAGAATACTATTACCCGCTACCGCCCCCATCGACTAGGTCATGAACCACTTCCAATTGTCATCGTGCTCTGAAGGCACCAATTAGGCTAATGCCACTGGCTCCGAATGCAACATACATATGTAGGAGAAATTGTATATAGCTATAGATGTGTGTATGTGTGAATTAATATGGTGGTTTGTGAGACATTGATGATATATATATGATTGGTTCTACTAGAAATTCTATTTATATATATATGCATAACGTGTACAATGTGTAGTATCGTAAAATACTAGCAAACGAAAAAGAATTAAAATGGAAAACACAAAATTAAATGAAAAAGAAATCATAAAACCAAACCCCCCCCAAACATTTTAGTACCGGTTGGTGTTACCAACCGGTACTAAAGGGCTCCCGGCCCCCGGAGCTGGCTCGTGCCACGTGGTTGCCCTTTAGCACCGGTTCGTGCTGAACCGGTACTAAAGGGGGGCCCTTTAGTGACCACACTTTAGTGCCGGTTATGGAACCGGCACTAAAGGGCCTTACGAACCGGTGCTATTGCCCGGTTCTACACTAGTGGACCCCCTCCTCTCGCCCGTGACCCTTTTCTCCCTCTCGATCCCCTCCCCTTCCTTCAAGCGCTTTTGCCTCGCCCTTCTTTCTCCCCCGCGCCGCCATCGCCTCCCTCCGCCGCCTTGCATCCTCTGCTTCTCCTCGGAGGCAGGACTCCCACGCCTCCTCCATGGCCCTCGTCCTCCGGCCTCCTCGTCGTCCTGCCATGGACGCCGAGCTCGAAGCTCCGGCCGACCCTGCCTCCATGACCTTTGCTGAGCAAGTCCCTCTCCTGGAACCGATCGCTGCTGCTGCTCTTCATCGAGGCGTCAAGATCCGTTGATCTGTAGCCTTCTCCCTCGTGCCCTTCCTCCTCGCCATCGTTCTGCTCGAGGACCAGCCCCGTGCACCCCTGTGCTCGCGGGCAGGGGACCCCAAGAGCGCCGCGCAGCCTCCCTACCTCACCTGCGCTGCCGGCGTCAACAACAGCAGCGGACCGGAGCCCCACTACAAGAAATATGTCAACTTATGACCTTCTATCAGTGACCCTCGAAGAATTGGTCATAAATTTATGACCATTTTAGACCAATTGGTCAAAAGCTGTTCAGGGGGCTCCAAACCCTAAACCATTGCGACCATTTTGGTAAGAAAGGTCGTAATTTCCTTACACGAAATGGTCACAAAGCAAACAGTGCTAGTCCGCTACCTTATTTCTAGTTGTTAATGACCAATATAGATGGTCATAGCCTTGTAGATTGTGGTGGGTTGTGATGACTAGGCGCCATCTCATCAGTTTTGCCTATGTGTCATGTCCGTGTGGCAGTTTTTGCCCTAGGTTGTGAAGCAACCTATATTTCTATCATTCCCAAAATTCCCCAAAAAACCTCATAAATTCTCTGGGGCATATCTTCATCAAATATGTAAAAATCCTTCCTTGCCTAGTTCAAAACTAATTCAACAATATTCATTTTCCTATTCTGTTCACAACAACACTTTATGAAGGAAGTGCTATTTATATATTCTTGATTGCCCTCGGAATTTTTGGGCACTCTTTCCTATCCAAATCATTACCGCATGACAAAATTCAGCTCCATTTGCCTAGCAAATCTTCCTCGGCAAATTTCCAAAGTTTTTGTCCACCTAGAAGCATTGTGAAGGAAGTGCCTTTTTTATATCTCTATATGACATGAAATTTATACAGTTCCTTAATATGCCCAAATTATCACCCTCCTCCAAATTGCAGCTCAGTCAAATCATCTATGTGAGCCCAGGTTCAATTTATATTTTATGGCCAAATTGGCACGTTGCAAAGCAAGTGTTATATAGACCCCTCCAATTACCCTCAAACTTTTCGGGCACTCTTTCATACCCAAATCATTGCCACATGGTAATATTCAGCTCAATTTTCCTAGTAAATCTTTCTCGAGAAATTTCCAAAGTTTCTACCTCGAGAGAAGCTTTGTGAAGTAAGTACTAGCTAGGCTTACCCAAATGATCTGAAAATTTACCAGCGCATGACCATACCTAAGTAACTTACCTACACCAATTTTGAGCTCATTTCATTCATCCAATCTCTCTCACTAGTTTTCCCAAGTTTTTGTCCATAGAAGAGCATTGTGAAGGAAGTACTACTTTGGCATGTCCAAATGGTATCAATTTTCTACAATGCTTTCCTATGCCCAAATAACCATCCTCCACAAAATTTCAGCTCACTCCATTCATTATTTTGAGCCCAGCTTCAACATTCATATTTTTGTCCAGCGTGGTACTTTGCAAAGCAAGTACCACCTAGGATCCTCCTTTTGAGATAAAAATTTGTGAAGACATTCTCCTTAGTATATGATCATCCTCATCCAAAACTCACGCCCATTGGCCATGTGCATTTCCCGTACCGCTAATCAAACACTTGGCTGCTAATTCATATTTGAGCATCGATCGGTCTCCTCATGAGAATCTTATGTTGTAATTTTCTTCCTAGCACCAACCTGGGTAGTGCCCAACCCACTAGACATGCCTAGGCCTCCCAGAACACATGGCAACATTACGGTCATGCGGTGACCACGCGACGGGCATGCGAGTTTACGCGCTCTAGAGTTGGGGCCCTCGGCCACCGCCCAAACCTCAACGTATCGCCACCAAACCATGTATTTATGATTAAATAGGTCCTTATGTAACTAGAAATGGTTTTTGGAAAAAATAAATAGCAAACTATGAGGCAGCTGCAGTTCAAATTTGACCCGCTTCTAGCTGAATCGGCGGAAATTTGTCTTTTTCAAGAGAGGTGGATCAAAATTTTTTACACCCAACCATTTTGTCAATTGTATTTTATAAAAATGATTTGGTCCAATTTTACAACAATTATTTGGTAGTTCCTTCACAAAAAAACCTCCTTTTGGGCACTCGAAAAATGGAAAATGGTTTTTTCGTCCAACGAAAATGAAAACTTCCTTAGACAACATTGTTTGCCATTCCAATATGCACTCTTGTGCACAATATGAGATCATTTGAACAAACTATGCCATGAATGTGGCCATAAGATTGATCATTTGGCTTGAAAGCCATTGATCTCCACACGTGATAGCTCGTTTTTGAGAACACTTTTTTAAAATAATTGCCATATTACAAGTTTGTTATTTGTCCTAAGAACTTGGCCACATATAATGACACAATGCGAAGGTTTCCCAATTTTTGATTTTTTTTGAATTTTTTATGCCCGTTTCAAAATGCGGTCAAAACGGCAGGAATGACCGTTCTTGGCTAGTGGTTGAATCTTGGAATTTTTTTGGTGTTTCTATGATTAAATAGATACTTATGTACCTAGAAATGATTTTTGGAAAAAATAAAGAGCAAACTACAAGGCAGCTACAGTTCAAATTTGACCCGCTTCGAGCTGAATCAGCGGGAATTTGTCTTTTTCATGAGAGGTGGATCCAAACTTTTTGCACCCAACCATTTGGTCAATTGTGCATTAAATATGTCCTAGTATTTTAGAAAAATTATTTGGTCCAATTTTTCAACAATTATTTGGTAGGTCCTTCACAAAAAAACCTCCTTTTGGGCACTCAAAAAATGGAAAATGGTTTTTTCGTCCAAAGAAAATTAAAACTTCCATAGGCAACATTGTTTGCTATTCCAATATGCACCCTTGTGCACAATATGAGATCATTTGAACAAACTATGCCATGAATGTGACCATAAGATTGATCATTTGGCTTGAAAACCCTGAATCTTCACGCATAATATCTCATTTCTGAGAACACTTTTTAAAAATAATTGTCGTATTACAAGTTTGTTATTTTTCCTGGGAACTTGGCCACATATAATGACACAATGCGAAGGTTTCCTAATTTTTTGATTTTTTTTGAATTTTTTATGCCCGTTTCAAAATGCGGTCAAAATTACGGGCATGACCGTTCCTAGCTAGTGGTTGAATATTGGAAAACTTTTGATATTTCTCTGATTAAATATATACTTTTGTACCTAAAAATGATTTTTGGAAAAAATGAAGAGCAAACTATGAGGCAGCTGCAGTTCAAATTTGACCCGCTTCCAGCTAAACCGACGGAAATTTGTCTTTTTCACGAGAGGTGGATCAAAGCTTTTGACACCCAACCATTTGGTCAATTGTATATTAAATATGGCCTAGTATTTTAGAAAATTTACTTGGTCCAATTTTGCAACAAATATATGGTAGGTCCTTAAAAAAACTTATTTTGGGCACTCGGAAAATGGACGAGAGATGGACGAAAAACTTTTAAGAGGGAACCTTTGGTCAATTTGTACATAATACACGGTCAAATATTTTTAAAAATTGTTGCGGTCCAATTTTGTAACTAATATTTGATAGGTTCTTCACATAGGCGAAAAGAAAAAAGAGAAATAAAAAGAAAAAACACATATACATAAATTTAATTTTCATTGGTGGAGATGTTTGTGCCATGGATTGATGACATGGCACACATCAATCCATCCATCCAGCCACCCACCCGCAGCCCAAACCCTAACTCCACTCCTCCCGTCCCCTCTCCCCTCTCCCCTGATTCAGATCCAGTCCTCGCCGCCGCCACGGCTCTCATCGCTCTCCTCCTCCGCCCCGCACCCCCACCCACCAGCGCGCAACCAGAGCGAACGACTTGCCTCTCCCTTGCATGCTCCCCGTGCCGACCCCGCCCCACCCCAGCCATGGCAATGGACGACGTCGCCTTCGCCGCGGGCTCCTCCTCGTCCGCCATGGACGCGCTCGCCGCCTCATCCTCCTCTGCCGCGCCCGCTGCCCCTCGCACGGCTGGCAGAAGGTGACCTACGCCAAGCGCAGCAGCCGCAAGCCCACCGCCGTGGCCCCGGTCGCGGCCGCGGCGCCCTATCTGGGCAAGCCCGACATCTTCGAGGGCCTCGACAAGCGCTCGCAGGAGCGCCACCGCACGATCCAGGCCGCCCGAGACGCTGCGGTCGGCTACAACTCCGACGACGCCAACGCCAACACCCACGTCCCCTGGGGCTCCCGCTCCTCTGACGAGGGCTCCGACTCGGACGGCGCGGCCAAGGACCGCCCCTAGGCCGAGGCGCCCAAGGTGAAGAAACCCAAGGTCACGGTCGCCGAAGCCACGACGCTCATCGACGCCGAGAGCCTCATCGCGCACCTCGTCGACATCTCGGTACTACCCCTACCCCTCCTCCCTCATCAAAATGCATTCCCAGAGGCCAGATCTCGCGAGGACCGGGCCGGATCATGGCTTTGTCTCCTTCCCAGGGATTGGATCTGTCCGGGGTTTAGTGCCGGATCTCGCCGGCCATGTCCAAATTCCCCTATACTGTTCTGTACCAACTAGTTTCGTGTTTAGAGGTAGATGCATAATTCTGGTATGGTACGGATAGGCTGTGGGTGTGATCCAGTCTGTCGTTTGTGCTTGCAGGGACGCTGTGGCTCACGGGGATCGCGGGATCCATCGCCTACAACTGGTCCAGGCCCGGCATGAAGACCAGCGTCAAGCTCATCCACGTCAGGTTCGTTTCCTCCGTCTGGTGGGAGCTGTTGTCAATTGTGCATTTCGTATCTGTTGATTGTGTCCAGTCCCAAGTTGGACAATATACCTGGCCATGGTCGGAGCTGACTGATACTTGTTTTCTTGCTCCCATCCCCCTGCTCCCGCAGCGTGGTGCCGATGATGGACTGGACAGACAACCACTACAGGACGCTAGCGCGGCTGATATCGAGGCACACCTGGTTATACATAGAGATGGTGGTCGCTGAGACCATTGTGCATCAGAAAGATAAGTTGGCGAGTTTTTTTTGGTCTTTCTTGGTCCGGTGCCATTAAGCTTCATTGCTTTGGGATAACTGATTTCATTTAACCTGGCCGACATTATGATTCGTGGGGATTAGAAGTATTTGCATTGATTATACTAGTCAAGCTGCATCAAATATGGCAGTAGTAACAAATGTACGATAACTATTTCGTCTGTACAAATGTATAGTACAATGACATTTGCTTCCAATAAGAAGTGAAACATATTTGAGAAGTGATTGGGGGGGAGATTCTTTGAGAGTTCTGCTGCATGTTTCTTTCACTGGCGCCATGGTACAACCCATGTTATGTCTGACTGTTAGCATGATCGCGGATGAGGTAACACGCCAAACTCCAGGACCACAGAAATAGGGAACTCATATGATAATAAACTCTATGCTGAAATCGGTTTACTTCGCTAGTGATGTGATGCATGAGTTGTGTGCTAATTTTGTCTGCAAGTTGAAGTCGGTTTAGCTCCATCAGCAATGCATGTGGAGTTGTGGCTGTGGTTGGTACGTACTAACTAATGGAGTAGTGGGTAGCTGTGGTGTGCCCTGCTGTTGGAATGGTTCCGATAACTTGTTAGTAGCATGTTCTATTAGTTCCAGAGAAAAAGTGAAATCCCAGCTCCGCCTGCTTCATGATCCTCTGGTTCTGCTTTTACCTGCCTACTGTCATGTGAATTGGCTAACTGTGGCTCATATTCTTTTCCCCAGGTAGCTCATGGTGTGTGTCACCAGTGCAGCGGTGCTCTGCTCTTGCGCACAGTGACCGGCGTGACGGCGGCTATGTATGGCAGCGACCACAAGCTCATCGGTGAGTGGCTCCCTCTCCTACCCCTAGTTCTCTTTTCTAAGATGTAGTGTTCTATGCAGAAGATCTATTTGCTAGTACTTGGGCTCACTGCTGTTTATATTTGATTATTCTATTATTATGTATACTGAAAATGCTATAACAAATTTACTGCTCATATTCCTGTACAAAAGCCCTCGTGCGAATTAATGACATGCTTCATTTCTGAACAAACAGGGAAGTTGAAGATTTCGCTAGGAGGCTCAATTATGTTTGGCCTGAAAGAATGCATTTGGGTAAAGAAAGAAGAATTGAGTCGCAACTGATTGGTGGTAATGGTTCTCTGCAGAGATTTTCTGGTAATTTTTTCCATATAGAATAGTTGAAACTGTAGTGAGTTAAGAATTTATCCCACTCTACTGAATCTTTTGGAAGAACAGAAGGTTTTACATACTAAAGGACAGTGTTTGGTTAGTCCAACGTAAAGTAGGAATTACCTCATTCTTGCACCAGCTCATTCCATAACCGGGTCAAGTGATAATTTGTATGTGCCCGCAGGGTTTAATCACAGGTGAATGTCATGTGGTAGTGAGTAAATAATTTGCATTGCCCCATTAATTGAGTTTATTTTATCTATTCAACACACTCCAACATGTTGGTTTAATCAAATCCTCTAGTAATGCCACAGCTTGTCATGGATGTCGCATTTCCTCTGTTTTTGGGGAATTTCGACATGTACCATTCTCTATTTTGGGAATTTCTTTGCCGTAAATTATTATAGCCAACTGTTCAGAATTGTTTTTGCGGGGAGCAAATCTGTATATGCAAAGTGTGTGTGTGTGTGTATCTAGTGAGCAAATCTGTAGTAATTATAGAGTATATTATCTTCTTTCTTTTATTGGCAATTTTTTGCTCAGTTCTCTTTTGACATATAGTTTGTTCTCTTTGAATGTGCAGATGGTATGATGTGGTGGTTATCTTTTTTCGTTGCTGGAACCTGGATGTCATATGTTATGTGATTTGAGCCAAATGGCATATTGTAATCTTTTCATTGCTGGTTTTTATGTACGATGTCATGAAGATGTACGTTTAAAATGTTGCTTTGATAGCAAAATTGTATTCCTGTGTACATGCTGCTTTGACAGCAAAATTATGAAAAATTCTCAAGAATATATATGGGCAAAATTGTATTCCTGTGTACTGCGCCTGAAAAGGCTACAACCAATTGATGATGTTACTAGAACCTGACTTCTGGGACCCATCTGACTAGTGGACCCTTCTTTTGGGAAAAAAAGAAAAACTAAATTCGTTTAGACATAAAGGCCACAACCCAACAATAAAAAGGCTGCAATATTGGGCTTGTCCCATGAACCCAACCAAAAATTGACAGACAGAAAAAACACAAATAGGCTGAATTGTTGGGCTAGGCCCATGTAGAAAACTGAATTGGACCGGGCTGAATCTTGTGCCACATCAGCTTGCCACGCTGGATGCCTACATGGACTGGGGAGGTTGCTAGTGACCAAAAAAGAACAATAGGCTTATTTTGGTCATAAACGTCTGCGACCATTCCAGAAGAAAGGTCGCTATAGTCAGTTTACGACGCCCAGCTTTTGACCTTATGTTTTTGGTCACAAAAAGGTCATAAATGGAAATTTGTGACCATTCAGTGACCAATAGTGGTGGTCATAAGTTGACATATTTCTTGTAGTGCCCCTGCCTTACTCCACCACGTCGCCGCGCATCCGGCCATCGCCGTCCTACTCTTCACCAGCCCGCTGCTACCTCGAGCAGTTCTGCCACGACCATCACCTCCCCCGGCGCCCTTGCTACTGCTGCTAGACCACCTCCGTGCCATCAGGGAGTACCATGGCCGCCACCGAGATCCTTGGATTCACCAAGATCGGCAAGTAGAACTACTTACGGCACACGGACGACCACCGCACCGAACGCCAAAGTTCAGGATGACCCGCGAAGCCCCTGGACGCCATGTACCACTACAACCGTTGTGTTCTGTTTCGTCTTTGTCAAGTACCCATGGATGCCAAGTACCACGATGTCGGTGCCCCTCAAGTTCGGCTACACAAAAATGCCAACTGCCCCTTCATGTCGGCAAGACCCGCAAGTTGGACCCCGAACGATCAACGACTCGTGGACCGTGTACAACTACCGTCGCCTTGGGTTTCGTCAAGTTCCTCACCTTGACTATGAACGTATATGAACCGTGTACACCTACCGCCACCCCGAGGATGTTGGATTCGTTAAGTGCCTCTCCAAAAACGAAACGTGTACCGCTACAGTCGCAAGAATCGAGACCGACAAGTCCGAAGATGCAAGTACCACTCCGAACCATGTACGACGACCGTCGCCGAGGACCCATGTAACGCAAGCGTCAAGTTCAACTACCGTCACGTGAACCACTACTTCTACTACCATGAACTACTACTTCCACTACCATCGCGAGAACATCGACTTCCACTACTTCCTCTACTCCGACTTGATCTGTTACGAGATTGCACGCTTCAAAGGTATAGCCACCGAGACAACGCCCGTGAACGAATGTTGTGTGTGGTATGAAATGCTCGCGTTTGCACCGTGCCCGACGTGTTTCTTGCATGTTCCCCGTTGCCATACCGTCGTCTCGTGGGACACCCGGTAACCGGGATCACCCCACCATCTCTAGTTTCTCCGCTCGCACCCACTTCCTTTTGCACCGGTATCCCCGTGAGCTACCGGATCATCGGAATGTTTTCGCGACATCATTTCCGTTTCGTCCCCGTGGCACCCCTTTATTTCTACCACGGTGACACAAATGCTCTCATCACGCTCATGTCAACTTTTAATAAAAAATGCATTAAACTTGCAGATGTCATCCGCATCATGATAATAACATTTAAATTTTTAAAATTGTTGTTGCACCAAATTGATAAATGCATATGAGGTTTTACCAGAATTGTTGCTTGTTGTAACGGCCTCATTTAAACATGCCTTGATAGGTAGTTTTACTATGCTTCACCTCTTTCCATGCTAACCAACATTTAATATTGTTGAGTACCTAAACGAGAGAGAACTAAATAAGTCATGTGGTGTTTTCTTCAATATGCAACTCCGTGGCATATTGAGTTCCACTTAATTTGTAGTGTTGTTTGTTGCACTTCGCCATGCCATGCCTCTTTAAACCGGACATGCATCATACTTGTTTGCGCATCGTGCCATACTTATGTGATGATTGTTTACTATGTTGCTTGCTTCTTTCCGGGTTGCCTCTCTTGGTAGCTTTGGTTTCGTTCCGGAGTTGTGAGGATCCGTTCGGCTACGTCCGTTTGTCTTCTTCATGCACTCGTTCTTCTTCCTTGCGGGATCTCAGGCAATATGACCACAGCCTCGAAATCACATCTATCTTTGCTTGCTAGTTGCTCGCTCTTTTTCTTTGCCTATGTTGCGATACCTACCATATGCTTTATCATGCCTCCCATATTTCCATGTCAAGCCTCTAACCCACCTTGTCCTAGCAAACCATTGTTTGGCTATGCTACCGCTTTGCTCAGCCCCTCTTATAGCGTTGTTAGTTGCAGGTGAGATGGAGTTTGTTCCATCTTGGTACATGGATATTTGTTGGGATATCACAATATTTCTTATTTTAATTAATACATCTATATACTTGGTAAAGGGTGGAAGGCTCGGCCTTATGCCTGGTGTTTTGTTCCACTCTTGCCACCCTAGTTTCCATCATACCGGTGTTTTGTTCCTTGATTTTGTGTTCCTTACGCGGTTGCGTTATAATGGGAACCCCTTGACAGTTCACCTTGAATAAAACTCCTCCAGCAAGGCCCAACCTTGGTTTTACCATTTGCCACCTAAGCCTTTTTCCCTTGAGTTCTACAGACTGAAGGGTCATCTTTATTTTAAACCCCCCGGGCCAGTGCTCCTCTGAGTGTTGGTCCAAAACAGAGCCACTTGCAGTGCCACCTCAGGGAAACTTGAGGGTTGGTTTTAGTTGTACATAGTGTTCATCTGGTGTGCCCTGAGAACGAGATATGTGCAGCTCTTATCGGGATTTGTCGGCACATAGGGCGGCTTTGCTGGTCTTGTTTTACCATTGTCGAAATGTCTTGTAACCGGGATTCCGAGCCTGATCGGGTCTTCCTGGGAGAAGGAATATCCTTTGTTGACCGTGAGAGCTTGTGATGGGCTAAGTTGGGACACCCCTGCAGGGTTTTTAACTTTCAAAAGCCGTGCCCGCGATTATGGGAAGATGGGAATTTGTTAATGTCCGATTGTAGAAAACTTAACACTTGACTTAATTAAAACGCATCAACCGTGTTTCTAGTCGTGATGGTCCCTTTTCGGCGGAGTCCGGGAAGTGAACACGGTGTTGGAGTTATGCTTGATCGTAAGTAGTTTGAGGATCACTTCTTGATCACTTCTAGTTCACGACCGTGATTTGCTTCTCTTCTCGCTCTCATTTGCGTAAGTTAGCCACCATATATGCTAGTGCTTGCTGCAGCTCCACCTCACTACCTTTTCATACCCATAAGCTTAAATAGTCTTGATCATGAGGGTGTGAGATTGCTGAGTCCCCATGACTCACAGATTACGTCCAAAACCAGCTTGCAGGTGTCGATGATACCGTGCAGGTGACACAACCGAGCTCAAGGAGGAGCTCGATGAAGATCTTGTTCATTGTGTTGTTTCGTTTCAGTTGATTAGTAGTGGAGCCCAGTTGGGGCGATCGGGGATCTTATGCATTCACTACTGGAATTAGCTACTTTGCCATCTGCCAGCTCTTTGACGTCGGCTAGCAGACGGCAAAGAAGCTCTTTGCCATCAGCTACCGAAAAGCGGACGGCAAAGAAATGGCAGATGGTAAAACAGGCCTTTGCCATCAGCCGGCTCTTTGTCGTCAGCCAGCAGACGGCAAAGAAACTTCACCGTTCGCTGGCTGACGGCAAAGAGAGAGGTGGCCCCCACCCCCCGCCCGTTTAGAAAAAACTTAACGCCCCACCTCTTTGCCGTCCGTTAGCGGACGGCAAAGGGAGATAATGGCGGACGGCAAAGATAGGCGGACGGCAAAGAAGGGCCTAACTAACGGCCCCATCCCCCTGCCCGTTACTCTCTGTTCTCTCCATCTCTCCTCCCCGACGCCCCGCACCCACCGCCGCCCCCGCCGCCCGGCGCCGCCCCCGCCCCCCCCCCCCCCCCCCCCCCCGCCCCCCCCCCCCCCCCCCCCCCCCCCCCCCCCCCCCCCCCCCCCCCCCCCCCCCCCCCCCCCCCCCCCCCCCCCCCCCCCCGCCCCACCCCACCCGCCCGCCCGCCCGGCGCCGCCCCCACCACTGCTCCCGCCGCCCGGCGCCCCCCTGTCACTGCCCCCGCCGACCGTCCCATTGCTCCGGTGAGGGACTACTTTTTTTCTTTCTGTTTTTTCATTTTTTTGCTATTTAATTGTTAGTGCTAGATTGTGTTTAGTGTTAGTGTTAGAAAAGACTTAGAAGAAGTAGAAGTAGTAGAAGAAGTAGAAGAAGAAGAAAAGAAAAGAAAAGAAGTAGAAGAAGAAGAAAGGAAGAAAAGAAAAGAAGTAGAAAAAAGATGAAAAAAGAAGAAGAAGAAAAGAAGTAGAAGAAGTAGTAGTAGAAGAAGAAGACCCCGACACGCCACCCCGACACCCCGGCACGACAGCCCGACCCCCCCGACCCCCGACACCCCGACCGACACGCCACCCCGACACCCGGCCACCCCGACCCCGACCCCGACACCCTGACACCACACCCCGACCACCGACACCCCGGACACCCCGACACCGACCCCGACCCCCGACCGACCCTGACCCCACCCGACCACCCCGACACCCCGACCCCGACCCACACCCGACCCACCCCCACCCCGACACCCCGACCCCGAAACAACACCCCGACCCCGACACGGCACCCCGACACCGACACGGCACCCCGAGCCCCGACACCTCCTGAAAAGGTGTTCTTTGGCCTTTCAGAGGCCGACGGGGTCATATATTTGTGAATTATTAGTTAGGTCATATATTCTTCGATTTTGTTATGAAAAACATCATATATAATTGTGTTGACCGGGTAGTTTTAAATGTGGAGTTGTTTCATCGCTGCGAGGTTTGGTGTTCGACGACCTCGCCGTGCGTCTGACGAGCTCTGCCCCTTCATTCGTGGGTGAGCACAAATGACATGTCCTCCTCCCCCATTAATTATTTGCTCTATTCCGATGAAACTTGATAGCTAGATATATATGTGTCTTGAATCATCAGTATGCGTAACCAATACGTGTCTCTCGTTCGAAAGCGTCATAGTTATAAATATGCATGCATTTGCATATTTATAACCTTGATTCTTTCGAATTGTCCAACGCTATCCATGGATAGCCCGAGTATGTGTAGATTGGGTTTGTTTTCCCATATGCTTTGCTCCGGATTCGACGCATAAATTTCGTCAGTGCCTCCCCTGCTGTTCTCCGGGTACACATCCTCTCTATTTATTGCAGAGACGTGTATCAGGAGAACAGCGGGGAGGTGCTGCCGAAATTTTGCGTCGGATCCGGAGCATAGAATGGGAAAATGAACCCAATCTACACATACACGGGTGGGATTAGGACCTATCATTACCTATTAGAGTGTAGGTTGCATGGACGTAATAAAATTGACAAAGTAGATCAATTGATGAATATATACATGGTGAATTACATATATAATTGTTGTGTGTCCAGTAGCTCTGAAAGTCAAGATGAGTGACCGTGCGTGGATGTATACCGGTCACACTGGTCAGATCAAATGGAGCGCTGAATGGTTTACAAAAACCAAGGGGTTTGTGCAAGCCGCATTTGCAAATGGCCAAAAGAAAACCTAGTGCCCCTGTTTCCGGTGCGGCAATTGGGAAAAGAAGATAGAGGCTGAAATGGGCAAACACCTGCAGAAGAGTGGTTTTATGCCCGATTATATGGTGTGGACATTTCATGGTGAGTCTGCCCAACGTGACCGAGCTGAGGTGGATCGTTGTCGCACCGACGAGCATGGTACCAGGATGGAAAACATGGTGCAAGACTATGATGATGCTCGGGATTCGGACGAGGAGATGGAGGAATCTGCAAAGGCCTTCAATGAAATGTTGGAGTCTTCAAAATGTCCGCTCCACGAGCACACTGAGCTTTGTCAGTTGGATGCCATCTCACAAGTAATGGCTCTGAAGGCTCAGTTCAACTTGGGCAGAGAATGCTATGACGCAATTATGACAGTATTTGGACGCTTTCTACCCAAAGGCCATGTAATGCCTGCAAACCTGTACCAGTCGGACAAAATCCTCCGTGCATAGAAGATGCCCTATGAGAAGATACATGCCTGTGAGAAAGGATGTGCCTTATTTAGGCTTGACTATGCGGACTTGAACTATTGTCCCATTTGCATGTCTTCCAGCTATATTGTGGTAGACAACGGTATGGGTGAGAAGACACAGACCAAAATCCCCGTTAGTGTTCTTCGATATATGCCAATCGTACCAAGACTTCAACGTCTTTTCATGGTCGAAGAGACAGCTAGATAGATGACATGGCACAAAACAGGCAAAAGAACCGAACTAGATGCAGATGGGAATCTGATGATGGTACACATGTCGGATGGTGTTGCGTGGAAAAAGTTTGATGAATTACATGCTGACAAAGCGGCAGATCCGAGGCATCCTCGAGTCGGCATCAGGATGGATGGGTTCAGTGTGTTTGGTATGACGGCAGCCCAATACAGTTGTTGGCCCGTATTTGTCTTTCCACTCAATCTCCCCCCCGGACAGATTATGCAAAGAAAGAACATTTTCCTGACGTTGATAATTCCAGGGCCGAACTATCCGGGGAAAAATATGAATGTGTACATGCAGCCGCTGAAGGACGAATTGCAAGAAGCCTGGGATAATGGGTTCAAGACATACGACGCCTTTAGCAAACAGAACTTCATAATGCGTGTCTGGTACATGTACTCGACGCATGACTTGCCGGCGTATGCGCTATTCGTTGGCTGGTGTCTGCATGGAAGGTTCCCGTGCCCCACATGCAAGGGAGCTCTTGAGTTTCGTTGGCTTCAGGTCGGTCACAAGTTTTCTTGCTTCGACATGCATAGACAGTTCCTGGATCCTCGCCATAAGTTCAGGAAAGACAAGAAGAACTTCATCAGGGGTAGAGTTGTCAAAAACTCTGCACCACCTGCATTGACAGGACAACAGACCCTGGATCAGTTAAACGCTCTCGAGCCAGATCCACAATGTCCAGGGTACTTCAAGGGGTATAATACTAAGCACGCGTGGACTCACAAAACATGCTTATGGGATCTGCCTTACTTCAAAGACCTCCTTTACCCACACAACATCGACGTGATGCACACTGAGAAGAATATCGCCGAGGCACTTTTTGGTACATTGTTCGGCATAGATGGGAAGTCAAAGGATAATACTAAGGCTAGAGTCAATCTGGAGGCGCTATGTGATAGGCCGTTACAAAACATGAAAGAACCGAAAGGAAAGCAGAACTGGACGAAGCCAAAGGCATGGTTCAATCCTGGAAGGCCAGCTATGAGGGAAATTCTCTTGTGGGTGCAACAGCAGTTAATGTTCCCCGATGGGTATGCAGCAAATCTAAAGAGGGGAGCGAATCTTGATAAACTGAAGATATTTGGTCTCAAGAGTCATGATTGGCACATATGGATTGAGCGGGTAATGCCGGTGATGTTGCGTGGCTTCATCCCTGAGGATGAATGGCTAGTACTGCCAGAACTCAGCTATTTCTTCCGTGTTCTTTGTGCGAAAGATCTATCGCCTGGCGTGCTAGAAGAAATGGAAGAGTTGGCGCCGGAGTTGATCTGCAAGTTAGAGAAGATCTTTCCACCGAGCTTCTTTAATCCAATGCAGCATTTGATTTTGCATCTCCCGACCGAGGCAAGATTGGGGGGCCCGTGCAAAACCGTTGGTGCTACCCAACTGAGAGGATGCAGAAGACGCTTCGAGAAAAATGTAAAAATAAATGTAGAATTGAAGCATCGATGACTGAGGCATTCATCACAGAGGAGGCGGCAAACTTCATAACAGCGCACTATGAAGCCAAAAATCGTCATTTGCATAATCCGAAGCCTCGATACAATGCTGACGAGCCTAAAAAGGGTGGATCCAACCTCAGCCTATTCAAAGGGAATCTCGCACCAGCTAGTGGTTCAGATCCAGTATCTTTGGATAATGAAGAATGGCGGACCATTTTGTTGTATATCTTCGACAACCTGATAGTAGTGCTGCCGTACATCGAGTAAGTTCTCGGTACATTGTTTCGCAACTTCTATTTCCTTTGAACTGCTCTTATTCCTGGATATGTCATACAGTCGATACATCGCCATATTCTCGTATGGAGCGGAGATCCAAAAGGATTCCCTCGAAGAGTATGAGCTTCTCACAAAGCAAGCAGGCGGCTATCCCGGTTTCATGTCTTGGTTCAAACAAACGGTAATTTATATTAGACAATTTCATTTCATTCGCTAATTTGTGCATAATGCAACAATCCTTTCATATTAAACTTGTAGGCTAATTCAGAGTCTATGGACGCCGAATTGAGACAAGTCGCTAATGGTTTTGACTATAAGGTCCGTTCATTTGACAAGTACGACATCAACGGGTATCGCTTTCGTACCTATGGCAAACAGCTATCTATGGCCGACCAAAAGTCTACAAATTTTTGTGTATCTGCTATCGGCGAAGGAGGTACCAAGTACTATGGGAGAGTTGAAGCAATTTATGAACTTCTGTTCTATGGTGAAAACCCACCGAATGTCGTAGTCTTCAAATGTTATTGGTTTCAGCCGAAGGAGACTAGAAGGACTCATGAACATATAGGGCTATTTGAAATCAACCAAAGCACCCATTTAGATGTTCCTGATGTCTATATTATGGCTCAACAGGCGACCCAAGTATTCTATCTACCGTGGGCCTGCCAAACTTATCCAAATCTGAAATGTTGGGATGTCGTTTATGAAGTGCCGCCACGTGCTAGACTTTCTCCCCCAAAGGAAGAGGATTATGAACCTCACATTAACCCAGACACATATGAAGGAGAATTCTTCCAAGAGACACGTCTTTCCAAAAAGTGTTTCAAGAACCGCTATACTTCACCCCAAAACATTGAAGTAGATAGCGGCAATGAATCCAACATCACCCCAGAGGAGGAACAAGAAGAGCCGGAACAAGAAGGGGTTACTGCTGCAGATGACCTGTCAATGCTTGACCGATTATGTCAAGGTGGCCTTGCACATGTTGATGCCAATGAACCCTATGAGCCCATCATTGATTATAGTGATGATGATGATTATGCATTTATTGATGATACTGATCGAGATTATTAGTAGTGTCAAGTATTCAATTTTTTTATGTTGTACTTGATGATGATACACTTAAGTGATATACATATTATTATTCATGTCGGTACTTTTTTTATGTTGTACTAATTTCGTTTATTCTTTGTCATGGCAGGTGTTGAAAGATGGTGGGCACTGGTCGGGAGCGCGCCGAGGCCCCTTCTTCATCGGCGCGTGGTGCGAGGTCTTCCATTCCACACGCACCTCTCCGCCGAGCGTTGCTGGACAGTATGCCGACACCGCTGGGCCATTCTTCGTCGACCGTGGTGCCCAGCAGGGGACGAGGTAAGAAGAAGAGAGGAGGTGGAGCACATGGTCGCGGGAGAGGAGGTACGGTGACTCTTACGGCGCCTTCCTCGCCGTCGCCCCCAGCTATTTCACCCGAGCACGTGACTTCTAGGGTGGACTCGTCTGAGGAGGAGGCTGCACGGACTCCGGTCCACGAGCCTCTGGTCCACGGGTCTTCGGCCCACGAGCCTCGGGTCGACGGGCCTTCGACCCACGAGACTTGGGCCCACGAGACCCCGGAGGAGCACACGTCTGGATGGGGTACCTGGTCGGGTCAGCCTGAGGAGCCGAGTGGCCACGCTGATGATGGCGGGGAGCCGAGTGGCCATGCTGATGATGGCGGGGAGCCGACTGATGAGGAGGGGGAGGAGGGGGGCAACGTCTACCAGCGTGGTGCTACATGGCTCCCGTCCGTGCCGGCGACCCGCGAGCAGAGGTGGTTGATTTTCCCTGATGGGGAGAGGTAAGTGCATTTACTCTTTTTGTACCTTCTGCATTCACGTTTCTTCAAATAACTGATGTGTTAGCCTTGTCATGCTGCAGGGGTTGGGACCACCATGAAAGTGTCCAGCAGCCCTAATCCGTCCTTGGAGTTCTGATTCGGCAAAACTTCCCAGGGTTTGTCATATTGCCTGGTGAGGTCGGCTTCCAGAGGTTGGATTGACTTGGGAGCACTACTTGGCTGCCCCGGCCCCACCGGGTGAGATTATCGACTGTGTCTTGTGCAAGACGAGGGCAGACGTCGTGATCAGAAAGTTCTGGGTAATTTCTCCTTTACACAATTAAAAATATTCAACTAGCTAGTTATTAATTGTACTAATCAATATTGTCTCATTTGATTGCAGACATTCTACAGGTGTGAGGAGGGATACGAGGAGGAGGCGGATCATGTTATCCACAAGGAGTGCAAGCGCCTACTTCAGAACTTACGGCATGAGGTTCGGGTGCAGGCTGTTCGAGACTACTACCCCGGGCGTCATATCAAGAAGCCCAAGCAGGAGTGCCGCGATAAGTTCTTGAGTAAGCAGAAGTACATGAAGGTAATTCCTCAGGCCTTGTACTTACTTCCTTCATTTAGTAATTCATAGCCGTAGAGCTCAAGTTTCTATTTGCTAACTTAGGCCCCTCCGAGATGGTGTGCGGATCGGATGGATTGTTGGGAGGTGTTGGTCAATGCGTGGTGCTCAAAATAATGGCGGGCCACCCACAAAGAGGCCAAGGACAAACGTGCCCAAATGGAAGGTGTGCCACACCACCAAGGCAGCTCCAACTTATTTCAGTACGGGCGGAACTGGGTATGTGGTTTGCTTCATGATTCATGCAATTCATTCATCATGCTAGCTTTAGCCCATTAATTACTAATTTACTTTCTTTCTCTCTTTCTGGCACGCTACAATAAGGCGGATAAGGTGCCAGAGGTGTACGACATGTATGCCATGGCCCACACTGGCCCTTACAAGAAAGTCAAGGCATTCTCTGCGTCTGACCTCGATGATCCAAAGAACTTCACCAACATCTCCGTCCACGACAAGCTCGTGCAATATAGAGATCAGGGGAAGGCAAGGAAAGGGGAGGACTTTAACCCGAGCCCGGGTCCCATTGGTACAGAGCTGCTGATGATATCTGGTGGCGGGAGGTCCCATGGCTCCATAGCCATGGGAGATGGACTTATCCGCTGTCCTAGCACTCTCCCGGAGATCAAGGCGCGCCAGTCGAGCTCCGCTCCTGAGATAAGGCCTCGTGAACGGCCAGTCCAACTCGCCTTCAAGGTTAGTTATACGTACTCAGCTATCTTTCTCCATTACATTGTGTGCGCTTCCATCAATGATTACAAATGGTCATGTGAGTGGTGTTTTTTTTGACCATGAAGACTGCAGGGCTTACACCCCACAGCATTTTATTAAAAAAAACACCAAACACATACAGGGTTTCCTCAAGGTGAGGAAAGCAAAGGAAAACAAAGATAAAAGAAAGAAAGAGGAAGAAAAACTATACAAGGTAAGGGAGCACTAAACCTATAAATAACAAAGAGAAAACAAAAAAAGGCAAACAGGAACTCTCCTCAGGGAGGAAGAAACTCAATCCACTTAAGGAGGGCATCTCTAAATTTCCGTTTTATTCGGTGGGAGAGCAGAGTGGCATCATGAATGAAGCTAGTCCTCCATGCTCTGAACGAGGGTTGAATGTTCCTGAAAATTCTATCATTCCCGGTCTTCCAAATATTCCACCAAGCCAAGAAAACCACCTCCCCAAAAAAAGGTTTGTTGAAATCCTTCCTTGCATGATGAGCAATGTCCACCATGTCGTCACCATTTGTCCATTCAATTTGTAGGTAGTTCCAGACTCGAACACTGAAATTGCACTGAAAGAACAGGTGATTTCTATCCTCCAGAGCTCTAGTCGGACAAAGAACACATTCAAGCCCTTCATTGATTCTCCAATGCCTCCTCTGAATCATGTCCTTGGTGTTAATCCTGTCCATGATGACAAGCCACGCAAACATCTTGATAGACATAGTGCAGCAACTTTTCCATATCCATCCCAAGATGGGGTTTGAGACCATTGGCTGATAGACAAAATCATAAAACTTTTTTGCTGTATATTCTGATTTCTTGCCATTCCTCCATTCCCAGTGGTCATTAGATCGATTATCCAAATGGAAAGACCTCATTAATGAGGAGAGCTGTTGCATTTCTTGGAAGGCTAGTTCAGTCATAGGTAAGTAGAAAAGCTCCTGGAAAGAGCTGGCCTGAAAAACTGCCTTGACTGAGAGGTTTTTGTGGAGACAAAAGGAAAAAAGCCTAGGAAACCGCTCTTGTAGAGGAACCGAACTGTCCCCAATGTGCCAGCAGTCTAACCAGAACTGCACTGTATCTCCACTATGAACATCAACCGACATAACAGCTCTGAAATTATCCATCAACTTGCATACATCTTTCCACCAAAAGGAGCCACAGAGAACAGTATCATGTGGAATCCTTTCAAAGTAGTAAGAATCCCAAACTAATTGCACCCAGGGCACATCCATGTTCTTATAAAATTTGCTGAGGTGTTTCAATAAGAGAGCATCATTCTGCAGTCCAAGGTTTAAAATCCTAAGCCCCCCTTTTGACTTAGGTCTACAAACAAGATTCCAAGCCGCCAGTGAGTGACCCTTTTCCTGACCATATTTTCTCCATAAACACTGCCTTTGGATTCTTTCCAATTGTTTTAAAATACCCTGAGGGATGGACAAGCTACAAAGGAAAATATAGGCAAGGAAGAGATCACAGAATTGACTAATTGCAGTCTGCTCCCTTGTGGCTAGAACCATGAGCTTGCTGTCAATCTTCTCTCCATGCAATCCACAAGAGGAAGGAGGTCAACTATTTTGGGCCTGGTGGTCCCCACTGGCAGCCCCAGATATGTGAAAGGCATAGTGCCTAATTTGCAATCAAAAAAGGCAGCCAGGTCAGAAGCATCCTGCTCATCTACATTGATAGGATACATGGAGGATTTATGGAAATTGATCCACAGTCCAGTTGCCTGTGAGAAGGAATGCAAAACTGATTTCAGAGCCCTCAGTTCACTTAGATCAGCATTTACAAATAGCAGTGTGTCATCTGCATATTGGACCACTGGAAATCTGGATCATGGGTAAGCAGGGGCCTGCTTATTAAGCCTTGTTGGAGAAGATTGTTCACTAAAGTCTGTAAGAGATCAGCCGCAATCACAAATAGTAAGGGAGAAATTGGGTCTCCTTGCTTGACTCCACATTTGCATTTGAAATGTTTACCAGGGACTCCATTCAGTAGTACAGAAGAGGTGCCAGAAGACAGCAACTGCTTAATCCAAACAATCCACCTTTCATCAAAACCTTTTGCAATCAAGATCTTTATGATTGCCTCATGCTGGATAGAGTCAAAAGCCTTTTCAAAGTCCAACTTAAGTAAAAGGATTGGCCTTTTAGACTGATTGCACTGATGGATATACTCAAATGTCCAAGCAAGACAATCCTGGATTGTTCTTGATTTGATGAAACCATGTTGGTTTTTATGAACACATTTGGTGATCTCCAGTTGGAATATGTTAGCAGCAAGCTTTGTAAGAAACTTTCATCCAACAGAGGTAAGTGAGATTGGTCGAAAATCTCCCACACCCTCAGGTGTCTGCTTCTTTGGGACCAGGGCAATGAATGCATCATTCAAATTTTCTAATTGCACTGTTCCAGCATGAAACTCCGTAACCAATTGTATAAAATCAGCAGAAATTATATGCCAACACTTTTTAAAAAAAAGCCCGTTAAAGCCATTAGGTCCAGGGGCCTTATCAATAGGCAGGTCCTTGATAACCTGTTCAATTTCTTTTAATTCAAAAGGTTTTGTGAGAACCTCCAAACCCTGGACCCTGGGTATTAGGGACAATATGGTTGTATCCAAAGAAATTGGCCTAACTGTCCCCATTCTGCTTTTGAAGGTTGTCAGGAATTCTCTGGCCATTTCCTCATGGTTAGATGTTACTGTTCCATCTGACAACAACAAGCTTGCCACAGAGTTTTTTCTAAACCTTTCAGTTGCCATGGCCTGGAAAAACTTGGAGTTTTCCTCTCCCACTTTGATATATCTAATTGTACATCTTTTCCTCCAGTACAAGTACTGCATGTGAAGCAGGTGTTCATGGTGCAATTTGATTATTTTCCTGAAATTAAACTCAGGCCTGGATAAAGATCTCCTATCTTCAAGATTGTCCAACCAAAGAATTACCCAGTTACACTTCTCAAGCAACCTTTTGATGTGTGACAAGCCTTTCTGCCATTTCTTGAGAGCAAACCTCAAAGCTTTCAGTTTATCCACAATTATTGCCGACATATGGGTCTTACGACTGGGGCGAGCCCACACCTCCTGCACACATTCCATAAAGCCTCCCTGATGAATCCAAAAGTTTTCAAACCTGAAGATATGTGCTTTGGGAATTGCTGTACTGATGGCCACCACGCAAGGCACATGATCAGACGCAGTCTTTGGTAGAGGGGTCAGTTGTGTCATGGGATAAACGTTAATCCAACTTGCAGAAGTAAAAACCCAGTCCAACTGTTCCAGGAGTGGCCTGTCTTGCATGTTGGACCATGTGAATTTACGTCCTTTTAGAGGAAGTTCTAACAATCCCAAATGGCCAATTATTTCATTGAAAATGAACATATCATTAACATCACCCCCGGGGAGATTTCTATTATCAATGGAACGAATGAAGTTGAAGTCCCCCATTAACATCCACATTTCATTCGGATCAATGTCCAAATTGTAAATCCAGGAGACAAACTCGTCTCTCAACTCACCCTGGCATGGGCCATAAACATTAACCAGAAACCATTGTTCATTATTATGGACCGAGGTAAACTGCATAACAATAGCGTAAGGTTTAACGGTGAGAAGGGTGCCACGGAACATATCAGATCGCCACACTGTTAGAAGACCCCCAGACGCTCCACTAGAGGGAGACTCAACAAATTGATCAAACCCTTGTGGACAAATGCTTTTGACGATAGAGTGCGAACAAGATGATATCTTAGTTTCCTGCAAACAAAGCATCGAGCACTGACTCTCTATGACTTTCTCCCTGATAGAGCGCTTCCTAGCATCTGAATTCAGACCACGAACATTCCAGCATAAAACTTTCCAACTACGCGTTGTGACACGATTCATGAATAACCATCGCGCATAGAAGTAATAGAAATGCGGCACATAATGCCACACCCTCCAAAATAGGGATAAATTCAGTATCCCAGAGTGCCATCTCCCAGCCCAAACTAAGTTCAACAGAAATAAAAACCGACACATCCAGCACCATCCAACTTGGCATAAAAAGTAACATAAAAACTAATTGGAAGATGCAGATGAGTTGTCCTGGGGATTAGCCATAAGCTTGTCCACCGTTAGGAGCGCAGGATCAACCTCCAACTGCACCCCCACAGCTTGGAGAACATGAAGCGGGGTGTGAGGTGGTGCAGTGGGCTGAGCGTCTTCAGTATCATCCGCTGGAGTGGGCTGGGCCTTGTCCTCCGTGGGCTTTGCACGAGGGCACTTTTTGGATGGCTGCAGAGAAAGTTGCTCGAAGACCACATTCTTGAACCCATCTAATTTTGCCGCACTCCGAGTGCAATGCTTAAGTGACGTATCAACAACAGGAGCTTTCTTCTTGGCACGCCGCTGATGAGCAGAGGATTGCTCCACAGAGAGCAAAGGTGTTGATTGAACTGATACTGGAAAAGCAGAACTAGCAGACTCAACTTCTTCAGAAACAGGCTCCGAAACAGCAGGCACCGCTTCAAATAAAGCTCTGGCCACAGGGCGCTTCTTCATGGCAGGTTTTCTGACAGCAGGAACAAGAGGCAGTGAAGCAATCAAACAGCTAATCATCCTTGATTCATCAAAGGCAATGGACCACGACCTCTTGGAGTAGATGATAGTGCCCATCGGCTTGGGGAAGATGGATCTAGGCACTTCCTTGACAGAGAAATCAAACATAAGGTTTTGGAAAGTCCTTTGCCAAATCATCTCTGGAGGAAGAGGAGGTCCTGCCACAATACGTGACATGCCAATAATAATCTGGTGCTGCTGAACTATAGGGGGACGATAGGGCACAATGGCTCACTGATTCTCCTCAAGTACAGGTTGAAGGGGCAAATCATGCTGTTGTTGGAACTCCTCTTCTTGTTCTTGCTGTTCGAAAGAAACAGACCCTTCTGGCTGATCGATTACTATTGAAACTTGATCCTGTTCAGGAGCAGCAGGTGGCAGTGCCTGTCCATTGTCAGCCTCATCTCCCCACAGGGCATTGCCCCAACCAGGTGCAGGCACTTCGTTATTGACCGGTGGAGGCAGCGGAGCAAGAGGTGCATCATTCCAACCCAGCATTGGGTATGGAGGTAAGGCAAACATCAGATTATCAGGCACCAGATTGCCAGGCAAAGGGTGAGGATTTCCATCTAGAGGCATAGGGTCTTCGTCATTTGGCATCTGGTCTGCAAAATCTGCTCCAAGAACATAGCAAGCAGCCGTCCAAGATACTTGAGCACCTCCAAACTCTGCATAATCACCAAAAACCACATCTCTTGGCACCAGAGGCGTATCTGGGAAACTAGCTTCAACCAAAGTCCGGACAAGATAGGGATCTTCACTGTCCCAAGAAATAAACTTTCCAAAAGTGCCTACAGCCTGCGAGATGTATTCAGTGGTGCGGTAATCCAGTGGAATCCCAATGAACATTAACCAACCCTTGTGAAAACCAGTTGTTCCTTTGAAATTATCACCCTCATCATTCTTCAGAAATCTGACAAAACGATCATTGCCCAAAGGAAAAGGTGCATGCTGAACCAGGGTATATCTAACAGTCGGATCCCTTACTTGAAACAGACCTATCCCATGAAACGACGACTGAGTAGATCGAACCATAATACCTCTATTCTGCAGAAACTGGGCGACTTCATTCCGCACCGGGCCGAACGGCCCCTCAGGCGCCGGCATCACCTCTGCAACCATGTAGTCCTCATGCCGGCGGGGCGGACGCGATGCGGGCGTGAAGAAAGTGCGTGGAAGCCGACGATCACTGCCATCGATGATGAGATGTCCAGGGGGCACAAAGCGCTGCGGGTCGAGCTCGTAGTTCGCCATAGAAGAGGCCGGAGCTTGACGGGGGTTTTCGTTGATTAGGGGTAAGGGAAGATGCAATGGAGGCGGCAGCGATGGGACTGGACAGTCTATCCCAATAACTCCGGCTCTGTTCCCATGAGTAGCAGCAGATTCCAATAAACTCGTTTTCTGTTGAACCGAAATTGGCCTCCAAACCAATCCATTGGAGCGCGCGAAATCATTACAGGCCTGGCTAGAGTGACCAGGATGGGAGCAAGCTGTGCAGACTACTCGCCTTCCACAAGTCGTTGACATGTGGCCCTTCTGAGAGCAAATAGTACAATAGATCAACCGGTCCACCATGTCATCGATCATGGCATCACACTGTCTGGCTGCCTCCTGAGATGAGGGGATATCCGGACGGTGAGAAGGAGATGGGCTCGAAGGCCCAGAGGCAGATGGGCAAAATATTGAAGGTGAGGTAGAATCCCGGCGGGCCTCAAAAGCCTCTGGGCCATCATCTGGGCAAATGTTTTGAACTAGCGTCAATCCCGCCTCTGCGCAACTATCGAGCGAGACTTCTGCATGCACGGGGGGAGGGTCCTCCAAAACCGGATCAATTACCGGTGAATCCGATTCCGGCCGACTCAACGCCGGCAATGGAGCAACTGTTCCAAAAACGATAGGTGGACGTGCCACCGTCCAACACAAGTCCATGGGTGGCGATGGATGTATGACTACACGTTCATGTGCAGGAAGATTATACCCCGCATCTGTCATGAAATCGATGCATTCTTGCGTAGCCGGATATCTATATCCCTTGCAAGCAGAGTACCGCTCAAACGTGGCAAACGAAAGCTTTTTACGAACAGAAGGAGCAGTCTTAAGAGCTGATCTAACCGGAGGCTTATGCATGGCCAAAAGACCTAAAGATGAACGTCGCTTAGTGGGACTAACTAGAATCCATTCAGCATCGCATTCCTTCCTCCAGATCCGGAGCTCTCTAATCCAATTAGGCCCCCCATTTCCCCACAGATGAAAATAGCATTTGAACAGATCGCATGCATAGGAACGGAGATCCATAATAAGAAAACCAACTTGCTTACAAGAGACATGAAAGGAGTAAACCTTATCCTTGATGTGAAGAACCTGAAGATCAATTGCCGAACCTCCAATTACGGACTCCAAAACCGCAGCCACAGAATCCTCCGAGAGACGAAAAGTATGACGGCTGAATGAAACCACCAAGATGAATGACCTCCTATGCCCGGCAGGGTGGACCGTTTGCCCAGTAGATCTGAAGACCTCATCTGCAAAAACCCTACCCTTGGAGAAATCCAAGCCAAGGGTAGATCCACCAGATGAACCCATACTAGATGGGTATTACCTTGATCCCCAAAGAACGCCGGAACAGATGGTCGGAAAGAATCCCCATGTGAGTGGTGTTGCAGGCTGCTATATAGAGTGAGAGAGATAGAACGGAGAAACTTCTGGCGGAGGCGGCGGAGAGGCAGCGGGAGTTGGAGGAGAGGACGACAAAGATGTTGGAGGAGGAGAGGGCACGGAATGACATGCAGGCAAGGGCCATGTACGAGCTCCTTGTGGTAAGTTTCTTCTGCAGATTACTTGCTAGTCTTAACATTTGAGTCTCATTACTAACTAGTATGACTCTATTGTGAAAACCAAATGTGCAGTCTGTGTGCGAGAAGTCCGGTCAGACCGCTCCGCCGATGCCAGTGATTGCTCCTGGTTGCACGGTGAGTTTAATTTGAATGGACATTACTTGCTAGTCTTAACATTTGAGTGTCATAATGCTAACGAGACATTGGAAATGATCTTTGGTGCAGCTTAACTCCAGAAACGCATCGCAAGATCCTTCTCCAGCTACCGGCGTGAGCCAGCCCGCTCCTACATCTCCGTGATCACGGTAAGTTTCTCTAGTGTTTTGCTTAAAAATGCATAAAGACCTAGACTTAGCTTTATTTCCTCCAATATGCTTACCATAATGACCTAGAGTTAGCTTCTTTTCCTCCAAAATGACTTAATAAGCTTACTGACCTCATAAACCATCCATTCTACCTAAGTTAGCTCTAAAATGACTCATTTTACCTTAGTTAGCTTACAAGTGATTCAATTTATCCAAGTTAGCTCTAAAATGACCCATTTTATGTAGATTAGCTCCTAAATGATCCATTTTACCTACGTTAGCTTTAAAATTACCCATTTCAACTAGGTTAGCTCCAAAATGACCCATTTCACCTAGGTTAGCTCCAAAATGACCCATTTCACCTAAGTTAGCTCAAAAACGATCCATTTTACCTTAGTTAGCACAAAAACGTGGCATTTCACCTTAGTTAGCTCATAAAAGACCCATTTCAACTAAGTTAGCTCCAAAATGATCAATTTCACCTAGGTTAGCTCATAAACGACCCATTTGACCTAGGTTACCTCATAAACGACCCATTTGACCTAGGTTAGCTCATAAATGACCCATTTCACCTAGGTTAGCTCATAAACAACCCATTTCACCTAGGTTAGCTCATAAACAACCCATTTCACCTAGGTTAGCTCATAAAAGACCCATTTCACCTAAGTTAGCTCAAAAACGATACATTTTACCTTAGTTAGCTCAAAAACGTGGCATTTCACCTTAGTTAGCTCATAAAAGACCCATGTCAACTAAGTTAGCTCCAAAATGATCAATTTCACCTAGGTTTGCTCATAAACTACCAATTTCACCTAGGTTACCTCATAAATGACCCATTTGACCTAGGTTAGCTCATAAATGACCCATTTCACCTAGGTTAGCTCATAAACAACCTATTCCACCTAGGTTAGCTCATAAACTACCCATTTCACCTAGGTTAGCTCATAAACGATACATTTCACCTAAGTTAGCTAATATATGGCATATACTTCTTCTTCTAGTCGTCTTCTTCTATTCTTTTTCTTCTAGTCTAATTCTTCTTCTAGTCTTCTTTTTCTAACTTTTTTATTTGTCATTTTGCAGGTTTCATTCACTTCACGGAAGCCAGCTTCCTATGATGGATTGCTTGCTTTTTCCTGTTTTTTCCTTTGATGCACTTCTTGTATTCTGCTTGCTTGCTATGATGAAACTTTGCATATTTTAATATGTATGGATCGATGGAACTATGTGCAACCTACTATGTATGTATGGATGGATATATATGTGCTGGATATTTATTATGTTGGATATATATGTGCTGGATATTTATGTGATGGATATATATGTGCTGTGAAATATTTTTTGTGATAATTGTTGGATATAAGAAAAACAGAACAAAAAAGAGGCAGTGCAGGCTCTTTGCCGTCCGCGGCAGATGGCAAAGACCCCTTTGTCGTCGGTGGCAGATGGCAAAGGGGGCACGTGGCGCCCACCTGTGCTTCCTGGGGATGGACCATTTGGCCAATTTTCCTACCGTGGCGGACGGCAAAGCCAAGCTGATGGCAAAGACTTTGCCTTTGCCGTCCGCTGGGCGGACAGCAAAAAAGAGCGGGCGCTGACGTATAGCTGACGTCGTCTGGCGGACGGCAAAGAGGCGCTCAAATTTGCCGTCCGCTGGCGGATGGCAAAGGCCGCCGTTAGCCGCCTAACGGAGTGACGCTGGGGGACGTGCAACATTTTGCCGTCCCCCCTCTTTGCCATCAGCCACTGTAGGCAAAGGGCTCTTTGCCGTCCGCCATAAAAAGCCGACGGCAAAGGACCTGTTTGCCGACCCTATCTTTGCCGTCCGCCGCAGACGGCAAAGTGCTTTGCCGTCAGCCGTCCCTGCCTTTGCCATCCGCCATGGCAGACGGCAAAGTACTGGATTCCTATAGTGATTTGGGGTTGTCTTTATTTTGGTTCCGTAGTCGGACCTTGATTGTACCTGGATGATTGTAATGCTATATTTATGTTATTGTTTGAAGTGGCGATTGTAAGCCAACTATGTACCTCTTTCTTATTCAGTACATGGGTTGTGTAAATATTACCCCTCTTGCGACATTGCCTACAATGCGGTTATACCTCTAAGTCGTGCTTCGACACGTGGGAGATATAGCCGCATCATGGGTGTAACACGTAGTGTGGGTAGAGTGTACTAACCTCTACAGAGTGTATATTAAATCTATCGATAGCCATGCCCGCGGATAAGGGCCCAGTTCATAGTTGGTCACACTATGAGTCAACAGTAATAATAATGTGCTTAATAACAACCACGGTTTGATAGGTTGGTTGTGATCGCCTGAAGGATAACCGTTTAAGGCCAAGTATTGGTCATGGTTATGATCGCCGGAAGGATCACTGTTTGAGACCAAGTGTTGGTCATGGTTGCGATTGCCGGAAGGATCACTGTTTGAGACCAAGTGTTGGTCATGGTTGTGATCGCCGGAAGGATCACTGTTTAAGACCAAGTGTTGGTCATGGTTGTGATCACCGGAATGATCACCGTGGTATCAAGGATATCGAGTTGTTGGATATTCGGATGTTGTGCGAGAATCGTGGGTAAAGATCAAGCTCCATGTGGTCATTTAATGATTACTACGGTAATGTTTATACCAAGCTTGATTTGATCCTGAGATGATCGTGTAATGTCCGAAGTTGGTAAGTGATGCATGTGATGGTTACGAGGTAACCCGAGTAGAATAAATGGTGCATGTAGTGTCATCATGTTGCATGCCAGTATCATCAGATTAATATGTTCATGCCATGATCATATTGTTCTAGCGATATTATGTTCATATTGTTCATGCCATGTTATACTGATGATCTCATGATAATTCCTGCTTAACCTGCAATTGCCATGTTGTTGTTTGTCTAGAATGCTTCTGGATATTGTGAGCTTGCAAGTACATTCAATGTACTGACCTGGCATGTCATGCCAGTTTGCAGGTCATGCCTGGATTGCTTGTTTGGTGTTGTTCCTATGTTCGAGAGCTCAGATAAACGTTCCAGCCAGAGTCCCTGTGGATTGGAGTCCATCATCGCCGTTCGTTGTTCTACTGCCAGTAGTTGTTCCGCTGCTTTGAGTTGTTATGCTGCTTGTATAGAACAACCGTGGTTGGCATAGTGTCGTCGTGCCGATGTTATTCATTGTAATATGGGAACCCTTGTATTCATATTCGTGTTGTAATAGAGAGCTGCTTTGTTCTATATTAAGCAGTGTCGTATTCCCGAAGACTTCACTTCGATCTCTGGGATGGAATACGGGCGTTCCGGTTTTCTCTGAGCTGGGGTGCTGTCGGTGTCAAAACCGGCGGATCTCGGGTAGGGGGTCCCGAACTGTGCGTCTAAGGCGGATGGTAACAGGAGGCGGGGGACACAATGTTTACCCAGGTTCGGGCCCTCTTGATGGAGGTAATACCCTACTTCCTGCTTGATTGATCTTGATGATATAAGTATTACAAGAGTTGATCTACCACGAGATCGTAGAGGCTAAACCCTAGAAGCTAGCCTATGATTATGATTGTTCTTGTCCTATGGACTAAACCCTCCGGTTTATATAGACACCAGAGGGGGCTAGGGTTACACATAGTCGGTTACAAGGGAGGAGATCTACATATCTGAATTGCCAAGCTTGCCTTCACGCAAAGGAGAGTACCACCCGTACACGGGACAAAGTCTTCAATCTTTCATCTTCATACCCTAACAGTCCGGCCAAAGGATATAGTCTGGCTGTCTGAGGACCCCCTAATCCAGGACTCCCTCAGTAGCCCCTGAACCAGGCTTCGATGAGGACGAGTCCGGCGCATAGATTGTCTTCGGCATTGCAAGGCGGGTTCTTCCTCTGAATACTCCATAGAAGATTTCCAACACAAGGATCGTGTCCGGCTCTGCAAAACAAATTCCACATACCACCGTAGAGAGTACAATATCCCACAAATCTAATATGCTGACAAATTTCATAGAGTGACATCACGCCATGGCCCGGTCATTATTCAAACTGTTTTTCTCAACCAGCTACTGCACATATTGCGAGGCGGTTTTCTTGGCACGTCTTGTCGAAGCAGAGATCGTGTCACCTTATCACGGGATTCTCATCAATACGGGTGTGGGTAACCCAACCGCGCCATCAATCATGACGCTTGGGGAATAAGCGAGTTTACCACGCAAGTGGGGAGGCGCAGAATCCCTGCTGCCTTTATAAGGGGATAAGGACTCCCTTTCGCACCCACGCTTTCTTCTTCCTGATCCATTCCCCTTCGCACGTTCGTTCGCGACATCATGTATTATTACGGGATCGATTTTCATGATCTATCCCCAATTCCTTCCTCAACATCTCGACATTCATCGTCGTGCGCGAGGCTTTTCTCCGCATCTCGCCACACTTCGGCTTATGGCTGAAGATCTTTAATGTGAAGCCCAAGATGGTGAGCGGCGAGCACGCCGAGTGCGGGGGCGCTATGGTGAGCAAGATGCCCAACGTCACATGGCCAATAGGTACTTTTAATGATTCCATCAAAGAGTGGCGGTTTTACATCACTGAGCCGCGGGGCACAGAATGGACCACTGCTCCAGAGTTCCTATCCGGAGCCCCTCTGCGGCTTACGTCTTGGCCCAAGAAGGGCCTGAACTTGTCTTCATCCGACGAACTGCCGGTGCTCCATACACGCGCTAAAGATATGGAAGACAAGAACATCGAACTGGTCAATGTAGTCCAGGTGATGTTAGTTCACCGGATCCTACCTTGTCAACACCGGACTTGCAATCTATGGGAATTCGATTCGGCCAAGCACCAGAGCCTGCGAGAGCTTTTTGGCTCCTCGCACAAAGACATCTGGAAGGTGCTTTTCAAGTCCGGCAAATCATGGCCGGACTCGGCCGAGGACCGTGGGTACCAACTGTCCCGCCCTGCAAGCTCGGTAATTTTTTATGCGTTTTATCCGCATAACCCAAGGGAAATGCTTAATGTGTTTTCCTCAACTCCCCTAGGGCTGGACGAAGAAGGCGGGGCGGATCCACTGTCCGGCCCCATTGCTCGAAGAACCGGCCGGCCCACTTCTGACGAAGATGCTGGTCCCGGCGCCGTACAAGGTGCCAAAGAAGAAGGCCGAGAAGGAGTCCAAAAAGACCCGGGCAGCCTTCGTCACCGCGGCACTTCGAACACAATATCTGAAGGCTCCAACGTCTGTTCTGTCTCCGAAGAGGAGGAGGAGGAGGAAGACCAATCCCCAACGGGGGGAAGAAAGAAGAGGGCGGCCTGCATACACTTGGAGGTCGAGTCTCCTAAAAAGGGAAAAGCTCCTCTTCCGGAAGAGTCCACTTCCGCCGCCGACAGCAGCCCGGCGTGGGATCCGAGGGCCCAGCCCCTGGTAAACTCGTGAGTATAAAATTCGAACACGTTTATGCGTCCAGACTTACCATGGCATAATATTTTAACCTAAGCTATATTTTTTGTAGTCCGGTGAGGTCCCGCACCGAACGATCCTCATCAGAGGATTTGCTGAGCTCGGATGCTATGGAGAGCGGGACACCCCCGAAGGCCCCTTCCCCCAAATATGTGAATAACACCGAGGCTTCGCCCCAGAAGGACCCCGGCCAAGGAGGGGGAAGAGATCGTGAAAGCAATGCCTGGAGGTCAAACTTCGGGGGCCGGAGACATGGGGGAGAATATTCCCATGGGAGTCGATGGCGGGAGCCATCATGAATTCGGCTCCCAGCCGGACGCAGTTCCGGAGACTAATATGGCTCCAGAATCAAGCAGGCAGCCTCCCTCGGCTGGAGGCGGCATGCCTGTTCCACCTGCAATCTCTGTCCAATCAGAGGTGCCGGATGTTTTGTTGGCGGCGCTGAAGAGCGCCTCCATCGTCGATGAACACCGTGCCCTGATGGGTGCGGTGATTAAGGAGATTCAGTCTGCTGAGAGTGGACTGAATGAAGCCTATATCAGCCTTATAAGAGGCTTTGAGGTATGCTTTATGAGGTTTCGAAGAGTGTCATAGTATGGATAGTAGCCCCTGATACACTGTTCGGTGCAAGAAAGGACCGGGCAGAGGATCAATTTTATGTTCGCAGGAAGACTCACTTGATGACATCTATCTCTCTTCTTTCATAAGCAGGCGTCTGCAGCGGCTGCTACCTCTCATACTGCAGAGGTCTCCGGACTGAATTAAAGTCTGGAGCGGGCCAAAGAAGAACTTGGCCAGTTGAAAAGGCAGTTGGGAGATAAACAAGGTATGCGCAAGCCTTGTTCGCGTTAAGTGCGAACAAATTTCCAGTATGATAAAATATGTTTCATTATTTGCGCCAGGGGTGATGACCGAAGTCGAGCTCTGAGGAAGGATGTTGTCGAGGCCGGGGAAAAGGCAGCCACAAAGGAGGCTCTTCATGAGAAGCACGAGGCCAGGGTTATTGAAGCTGAGCAGGAGCTTCAAGAGTCCGTGAAGAAATGTGAGACCTTGGAGCAGAGTTTAACGGAGAAACTATCCAAACTCGCCAGGGCTCATCAGGCCACGCGCGATGCCCAGGGGGAAACCCAAGGCGCTCTGCAGGAGATCCAAGAGGCGAAGAAGATCGCGGCGGGTAAGGCTTTTTTCCATGTAAAGCAAGTATTTGAGGAGAAAATCATGTTTCTAATTTTGAGTTCGGATTCCTCCAGGGGTATTTGCGGAACTGCCCGCAGCATATCGGATGCCGCCCAATTCTACCGAGCTGAAGAAGGGAACACTGCGGATAAGCTCTTCTGGTCGCAGTATCTGGCACCAAATTATCCGGTGCCTTTTGCCGACCAATTGAAATAGCTGATTGAACTGCATAGGGCGGCCAAAGTATCCATGAAGGATTTGATTATCCGGCTATGGCCCGCCGATCCGATTTCAAGCAGCTACTTTGGGCTCATGAAGCGGCTTGTGAGTACCTGCCCTCGACTTGACGTCACCCAGCGGTCAGTCTGTATAGAGGGTGCGCGAAAGGCCTTCGCCCGCACAAAGGTGCACTGGGGGAAGATGGATGCTGAAAAGCTGATGACCGAGAGACCACCAGAGAGGATGGAGCACCGCAAGCCCGAATTATATTATGGAAGTGTCCTGAAAGGATCCTGCCTTGCGGCGAAGCAATGCACCACGGAAATTATATTTCCATGAATACAATCATGTTGTCCTTTGTATTGTTGAACAAGGTCATTTCTATTATTTATTGCCTGTTATATAAAAGTTTATCCTCCTGCGCGGCCATTTTATATATTAATCCTAAGAGTTGGCCAGTCGTCAGCTTCTGCTCCCACGTAGGAAGTATGGGGGTGTTCGAGATAAACCTGATCACCCTTTATCCTAGTTTTGGGTCCTTCGAAGGAGGTGTTCAACACAACGAACCAGGCAATCGGACTATACGGCTTTATCACTCTCACTTAGCCATAGGAGCTTTAGAAAAGGAAGGTAGGCGCAGCACCTGGTGTTTGGAAGACCGCACGAGGGGCTATATAAGCACCTGATCCGAAGAAAAGTCGATCCATCGCACGCTGCATTGGTTGTGGCATTATGCGGGAGGAATCCTTAAAGATTTTACAACCTCTCGAACAACTGACCAGCTCTCACTGTATCATGACAGTCAGTTTTTGGCTTTCTCTACTGAGGTGCTCGTCCAGAAGAACTGGGACACAATCGCAGTAGTTCTCCCTGTGCCGCCTTAGCCGATATAGCGGAACGTAAGGCAGCAAAACATGGGAGCCGGGCAAACCCAATATTTGACCCAAGACATGATTCCTAGCTGATGCATATAATGCTATAAGTTCAGGGTGCTAAACTTCCATGAAGGTGTTCAGACTTGATTGCCAAATTATGGGTAAAACGAAGCCCCTGGCATATTTAAGGCATATCGCGGTGTACGGATGCCACTTGACAAAATAATTTCAACAAGAAATAACAGTAGATAAGCGTTATATAAATCCACATGTTGTATTTGAATAGTACGTCGATGCGTGTGGTACAGGTAATGTGATAAAAAAGAAATATGATTGTGGAACCTGCTAAGACCAGGGGGGAAGAAGCTATGTGCGGATCCGGAGTATAATCGGATGGTCATCGCGAGGAATATCTAAGGATTCCCTTGTGTGTTCGAGCTGCTTCCATATCGCCAGTCCTGGTCTACGCAGAGTTGAACCTGCAAACAAAATGTAAGAAATGCTTGTGTGCCGCAGATGGTTGAGCCGCGGTATGTGCCCTGTCCTGGCCTTCGCCGGAGTGTTTAATTGAGCTCTGGATGAGCTGGGTTATCCTGTCGCGAAGTAGTTCGAAGTCCTTTGGCGGTGTTCGGGAGTTGGGCCGTCGACTCGAGGTTCGGTTGGAAGGTGCCCCTTGTAGCTTCTGTTGTTAAAGCAGCGGTATACTCCTTGGTGCCAAAGGAAAGTTCGGCCTTGCCATTAACCGTGATGACGCCGCGTGGACCGGGCATCTTGACCGTACGGTAGGCATAATGTGGTACCGCGTTGAATCGAGCGAACGCGGTTCGTCCGAGCAGTGCCTGATAATCACTGCGAAAGGGGATGATGTCGAAGATTAACTCTTCGGCACGGTAATTGTCTGGTGATCCAAAGACTACCTCAAGGGCGATGGAGCCTGTACAGCTGGCCTCCACACCTGGTATAATACTTCTGAAGGTGGTTTTAGTGGGCTTGATCACCAAATGATCGGTGCCCATCTTGCGCATTGTGTCCTGGTAAAGCAGGTATAGACTGCTACCTCCGTCCATAAGGACTTGTGTGAGGTGGAACCCGTCAATTATTAGGTCGAGGACTAGTGCGGCTGGATTGCCCTGATTGGTGTTAACCGGACGATCCGTGCGGTTGAAGGTGATCGGCCCTAGTTTATATTATGGGACGACTGGTTCCGTTAAGTCGACATCCCTAAGGGTGTGCGTCCGGTCCGGGTTGGGAGTGTAGGTGCCGTTTACCACATTCACCGTTTGGATTTGTGGGGGAAATTTCTTTTGCACTCCTGTACTCGGTGATCTGGGCTCCTCGTCGCCATCGTCGCTTTGAGACCCCTTATCTTTCTTTTTGGCACCTGACCTGCCGGCTTGTTTGAAGACCCAACATTCTCTGTTGGTATGATTGGCTGGTGTTCGAGTATGTGGTCCAGACTGCATGGACCTGAATTGTCATTTTTGAGTGGCCCATTCCGCTGACTGGACTTAGAGCCCCTAAATCCGGCATTGACTGCCGTATCTTTGGCATTTTCACCATTTTTGCGGCGCTTGTGTTTGTTGCGTCGGGGTTTGCCGTTGCTATCTCTTGCTTCTGATGTGCCAGGGTTGCCTGTTGTGTTGTTGCTATGGGCCAACCAGCTATCTTTGTCCGCACAAAAGCGAGTCATGAGTGTCGTGAGGGCTGCCATGGATGTTGGCTTCTCTTGGCCGAGATGTCGGGCGAGCCACTCGTCACGGATGTTATGTTTAAAGGCCGCTAAGGCTTCGGCATCCGGACAATCGACAATTTGGTTCTTTTTAGTTACGAACCGAGTCCAGAATTTCCTGGCTGACTCTCCGGGCTATTGTGTTATGTGACTTAAATCGTCAGCATCCGGTGAACGCACATAAGTGCCCTGGAAGTTGTCCAGGAATGCGTCTGTCAGGTTCTCCCAACTTCCAATGGAGTTTGAAGGCAAGCTATTCAGCCAATGCCGAGCCGGCCCCTTGAGTTTTAGCGGGAGATACTTGATGGCATGCAGATCATCCCCGCGGGCCATGTGAATGTGGAGGAAGAAATCCCTTATCCATACCACGGGGTATGTAGTGCCGTCATATGATTCAATGTTCATGGGTTCAAACCCTTCTGGGAATTCATGATCCATTACTTCATCAGTGAAGCATAGGGGGTGTGCGGCGCCTCTGTGCCGGGCTATATCACGACGCAGTTCATATGAGTCTTCTCTGCTGTGTTCGGCCCAGCCGAATTTGCTTTTAGTATATCCGGCGTGACGGTTGTCGTCACGCGTTGGGGCGCGCCCCCGTGATTCATAGACCGATCTTTTATGTCCTGATTTGTTTTCCAATACTTCTCACAGGTCCTGTGTGTTACCCCGGGCCTTGGTATTTTTGTTTAACTGGCGACGGGGTGCGGGCTAGACTTTGGCCTGATATGTCACTTTGTCTCGGCCACGAGGTGGTCGGTCAGCCGCATCATACGCTAGGAGCGTAGGCTTTAATGCTTCCTCCTCGAGTTGGGGTAGCAACCTGCGTTTTGGGTAACTTTTGGTTGGGCGCTCGAGTTCGTATTCCTTGGCTGCCAGGACCTCGGTCCATCTATCCGCTAGCAAATCTTGATCAGCCTGAAGCTGCTGCTGCTTTTTTATTCAGGCTTTTTGCTGTGGCTATAAGCCGGCGCTTGAAGCGCTCCTGCTCGACGGGATCCTTAGGCACGATAAGTTCTTCGTCGCTGAGGCTCGCCTCGTCTTCGGAGAGGGACATGTAAGTGTCATCTTCTGATTCTCCGTTTGTCACCTGTTTCTTAGGGCTAGCTTGCCCATCCTCCTGCTCGAAGCCTGGCTGGAGGGGATTGTCTTTGTCTTCGGCACTATCCGCAGTGTTATTGTCTCTTGTGCCGATATCGCTTCTCTTGCTATGGCGAGGCTTAGAGTGGCACTAATGACGCCGATGCTTAGATTGCTTCTCGAGGGGATTATCCTCTGTTGCCATATTGCCATCGCTTTCTTTGGGGGTGTCCACCATGTATATATCATATGATGAGGTGGCAGTCCAGCGCCCTGTGGGCGGTGGTTCCTGTTCTTCTCCTGCATCGTCGTCCATACTTCGGAGCCGAAGTCGAGCATGTCAGATAAGTCGTCGACAGTAGCTATTAAGTGAGTGGTGGGTGGGGGACAAATTTCTTCATCGTCTGCTTCCCACTCAAGCCGGACATAGTTCGGCCAAGGGCCTCCTGACAAGGAGAGAGACCTTAATGAATTTAGCACATCGCCCAAGGGCGAGTGCTGAAAGATATCCGCGGAGGAAAGCTCCATGATTGGCGCCCAATCAGATTCGATAGGCACATACGCAGGCGGTTTGGAGCCCGTGGCCGGGGACGAATCCAAGGATCCGACAACAACGGTCTCATAGGAGGTGAAGTCAGTATTCGGCTCTATCGCCGCTGAGTGTGCGGCCTCCGTGGCGGGGTCCATCCACCCATCCTCGGACGGCACGATCTGCTCCGGATCAAGGGCCAGAGTTGCCAAAGGGGTGATCTCCCGAACACTGTCTGACGACAGAGCTAAGTCATGATCGTCGTGACTGTGCGGCGCACCTGACACGGGCTCGAATCTGTCGAAGATCAAGTCTCTGCGGATGTTGGCAGTATAGTTCAAGTTTCCAAACCTGACCTGACGGCCAGGGGCATAGGTCTCGATCTGCTCTAGATGGCAAAGCGAGTTGGCCTGTAGTGTGAACCCGCCGAATACGAAGATCTGTCCGAGGAGAAAAACCTCACCCTGGATCGCATCGTTGCCGATGATCGAAGGAGCCATCAAGCCTTTATCGTGACGGCGCATTGGAACTCTCAGTGAAAGCAGCAATGTCGGTGTCAAAACCAGCGGATCTCGGGTAGGGGGTCCCAAACTGTGCATCTAAGGCGGATGGTAACAGGAGGCGGGGGACACAATGTTTACCCAGGTTTGGGCCCTCTCAATGGAGGTAATACCCTACTTCCTGCTTGATTGATCTTGATGATATAAGTATTACAAGAGTTGACCTACCACAAGATCGTAGAGGCTAAACCCTAGAAGCTAGCCTATGATTATGATTGTTCTTGTCCTATAGACAAACCCTCCGGTTTATATAGACACCGAAGGAGGCTAGGGTTACACAGAGTCGGTTACAAGGGAGGAGATCTACATATCCGAATTGCCAAGCTTGCCTTCCACGCAAAGGAGAGTCCCAACCGGACACGGGACGTAGTCTTCAATCTTGTATCTTCATACCCCAACAGTCCGGCCAAAGGATATAGTCCGGCTGTCCGGGGACCCCCTAATCCAGGACTCCATCAGGTGCCACACCAGCATCATGTCTTCCTCACCTTCCAACAACGGAGAAGAAGACGTAGGGTTGGTTCGGGAGGATCTAAGGAGAGAGGAAGCTAAAGAGGTTGCCATGGAGGAAGGAGAGGAAAATCCCCTTGGGGTTGACCCTCCGGCTTCCGAGAGAGGCACACTGGTTGGCATCTCCACTCATCCTAATCCTCATCAAGCTATGAGATCATCAAACAATCAAGAGAGCCCCGAAGTGCACGAAGGACTCCCACCAAGGAGGCCTTTACATAGGTTACATCATAACAATTTTCACAATTTGATTCACAATTATGGGTTCAAGAATACTCCTCGTGTGCACACATACCGTCCAATTGGGACATGTCTCGTCCAAGAGAAAGCAATGGAGGAACAAACTCCTGGGGGCCGTAAAATAAACACATAATGGTTGAAGTGGGGAAAAAACACTGAGTTACTTCATCAAGCCCTTCGGGAGATTCAAGGCTTGAGGGAGCTACTCATGGTTATATTGGAAAACGCTGCCACTTCATCACCACCACCTCCTTCTTCATCACCAAAAGAAAATTGAGTATCTGGTATGGGCACTCCCCTTGGCTTGTGCCAAGCTTGGGGGAGGTGCCCCGGTATTGTATCACCTCCACTATCTTTTGCCTTTCCTTATCCTGGTTCGATCCATAGTTATCTTTTGCTTTAGATGAAGAAAATTTTAGTTCGATCCTTTCTTTTCGAGAGTTTTCTTATTGATATATCTTTGTAATCCTGTGCAAGATATAATAAAGTTTATTTTTATTTTTGTTTTCTTTACTTTCATGCTTCAATAAAAAGAAAGGAAATAAATGAAAAAGATCATATGCTAATCTTATGGTAAGTAATGAGACCACACAAGGAAAAGTATAAGTAGAAAATTTTATTGGAGATTGACAAACATAGCATTGGTCCATGATGCAATTCATGAAAGAATTAATAAGGGGGGAGAAGATTCACATGCAAATACACTATCTTGGAAACCTTTTGTGATTGTGAGCCCCCATCAAACTATTATATGCCAAAATTGTTGACGTTGGACAAGGAAGACAACATAATTATTTATGATTGTTCATATTCACATAGAAGTTATATTGTCATAGATCCTTCAACATGTGGTGCTTGCCCCCCATCTTTGCTAGCCAAAAATTCCGCACCAAGTAGAGATACTACTTGTGCATCCAAAAACCCTTAAACCCAAATCTTATTTTCAAGAGTCCACCATACCTACCTAAGGATTGAGTAAGATCCTTCAAGTAATTTGTCATCGGTGCAATAAGGCAATAAAAATTTCTACTAAAAGTGTTAGATCATTTAGTGTAAGTGAAAATTGAGCGTTGTACGAACTTGTGATAGCAAAGAATAAAAGCGACAGAATGCATAATAAAGGTTGCTGTCATAAGGGGAAATATAACGTGACGTTCTTTTGCACTAAGGGATTGAGCATTCAAACAAAAAGCGCATGGAAACCTCTACTTCCCTTTGCGAAGGGCCTATCTTTTACTTTTATGTATTCACTTTCATGTAAGAGTCAGAGTCTCTCTCTCTATTCCTTTTTATTTTTTTCTCTTTCGACAAGCATCATGTGGTGAGGAAAGATCTAGGCACATATATCCAGTTAAATATGGGTAGCATGAGTTATTATTGTTGACATCACCCTTGAGGTGAATACGTTGGGAGGCACAATTATAAGCCCCTATCTTTCTATGTGTCCAGTTGAAACGTTTTGCTCATGTGTATGAGGTGAGTGTTAGCAATCATAGAAGATTATATGATGGTTGAGTATGTGGACTTGCCTAAAGGTTCCGATACGTGACCCTTCCTGAAAAGATGATGAATTGTAGTTGCAAAGTTGACTGAGAACATAGTTTGTTGGTTTCTAATAGAGTTTATGCTTTATACTTCCATGTTGTGATGAATTGTTACTTATTCATGAGAAGTCTATGATAAAAGTTCTATGATAAAAGTTTTATCTTTAAGTTTGTTGCTATTATAATAATTTACATGATGCTTCTATGTTCGTATTTTATTTTTATCGACACCTCTCTCTCTCTAAGCATGTGGACATGTTTTTTGATTTCAGTTTTCGGTTGAGGACAAGCGAGGTCTAAGCTTGGGGGAGTTGATACGTCCATTTCGCATCATGTTTACCTACTGTTATTTATAATGTTTTTATGCATAATAATGCTTTTTGGACTAATTCTAATGCATTTTTCTCTCATAATATGCAAGGTTCACACAAAGAGGGAGAATTCCAGCAGCTGGAAATCTGGACCTGAAAAAGCTACGTCACGCTACCTATTCTGCACAACTCCAAATGATCTAAAACTTCACGAGGAATTTTTATGGAATAAATACGAAATACTGGGCAAATAACTACCGGAGGGGGGCCACCTGGTGAGCACAAGACAACAGGGCACGCTAGGCCCCCTAGGCGTGCCCTGGTGGGTTGTGCTCAGCCCAGCCCACCTCGGTGCCCATCTTCTGGTATATAAGTCATGTTGACCTAGAAAAAATAAGGAGAGGACTTTCAGGACGAAGCGTCACCGTCTCGAGGCGGAACTTGGGCAGGAGCACTTTTGCCCTCCGACAGAGCGATTCTATCGGGGGAACTTCCCTGCCGGAGGGGGAAATCATCGTCCCCATCATCACCGACAACTCTCCCATCTTGGGGAGGGAAATCTCCATCAACATCTTCAGCAGCACCATCTCCTCTCAAACCCTATAGTTCATCTCTTGTGTCCAATCTTTGTATCAGAACTATAGATTGGTACTTGTGGGTGACTAGTAGTGTTGATTACATCTTGTAGTTGATTACTATATGGTTTATTTGGTGGAAGATTATATGTTTAGATCCAATATTCTACTTAATACCCCTCTGATCTTGAGCATTATTGTCGGTGTCAAAACCGGCGGATCTCGGGTAGGGGGTCCCGAACTGTGCGTCTAAGGCGGATGGTAACAGGAGGCAGGGAACACAATGTTTTACCCAGGTTCGGGCCCTCTTGATGGAGGTAAAACCCTACGTCCTGCTTGATTAATATTGATGATATGGGTAGTACAAGAGTAGATCTACCACAAGATCGGAGAGGCTAAACCCTAGAAGCTAGCTTATGGTATGATTGTATGTTGTAGTTGTTGTGTCCTACGGAATAAAACCCTCCGATTTATATATACACCGGAGAGGGTTAGGGTTACACAAGGTCGGTTACAAAGGAGGAGATATCCATATCCATATTGCCTAGCTTGCCTTCTACGCCAAGTAGAGTCCCATCCGGACACGAGACGAAGTCTTTAATCTTGTATCTTCATAGTCTAACAGTCCGGCCAATGGAGATAGTCCGGCTATTTGGAGACCCCCTAATCTTGGACTCCCATAGTAGCCCCTGAACCAGGCTTCAATGACGATGAGTCCGGCGCGCAGTATTGTCTTCGGCATTGCAAGGCGGGTTCCTCCTCCGAATATACCACGGAAGAATTTGAATATAAGGATAGTGTCCGACCCTGCAAAACAAGTTCCACATACCACCGTAGAGAGAATAATATTTTCACAAATCTAATTTGCTGACTTGTTTCAGAGATGATGGAGAGCAAAACGCCTCCCCAAGACTCCTCCGCTCAAGAAGCAGGCGACCTTGAAGTGTCGTCACGGAGCGCCTCTCCGGATCCGGTGAGGCCAGAAGATAACACTACTAGAATCAGCTACTTCGCCATCTGCCAGCTCTTTGTCGTCTGCTAGCAGACGGCAAAGAAGCTCTTTACCATCAGCTACCCAAAAGCAGACGGCAAAGAGGGAGGGGCCCCACTGATGAGCTGCTTAAAAAAACTTAACGGCCCCCCTCTTTGCCGTCTGCTCTCCCTCTTTGCCGTCTGCTAACAGACGACAAAGAGCAAATAAGCAGACGACAAAGGGGGGCGGACGGCAAAGATTTCACATATCTAATGTTAATGGCCGCGCCCCACCCCGCCCCTCTCTCTTTGTTTCTCTCCCCGCTCTTCACACGCGCGCCGCCGCCCCGTCGCCCCACCACCCCGCCGCCCCACCGGCCCCCCGCCCCGTCGCCACTACCGCCCGGCGTCGTCGCCCCACCACCCGGTGCCCCACCGGTCCCCAGCCCAGTCGCCCCCGCTGCCCTGACGTTGGCCACCCCGCCCCCCTCCTCCACCGGCCACCTCCTCCACCGGCCCTGCCCCAGGTGAGCTCTCCTCCTCTTTTTTTTCCTTTTTTCTGTTTTTTAGTTTTAGGTTTATGTTTAGTTTGGATTTAGTTTTAGTTTTAGTTTTATGTTTAGTTTTAGGTTTAGGTTTAGTTTTAGTTTAGTTTTAGGTTTAGGTTTTTCTTTTTTTCTGTTTTTTAATTTTAGGTTTATGTTTAGTTTAGATTTAGTTTTAGTTTTAGTTTTAGTTTTAGATATAGGTTTAGGTTTAGGTTTAGTTTAGTTTTAGGAAAGAAGAAGAAGAAAAAAAAAGAGGAGAGGAGGAGAAGAAGAAGAGGAAAAAGGAAAGGAAGAAGAAGAAGAAGAGGAGGAGGTGAAGAAAAAAGAAGAAGAGGAAGAAGAAGAAGAAGAGAAGAAAAAGAGGAGAGGAGGAGAAGAAGAAGAGGAAAAAGGAAAGGAGGAAGAAGAAGAAGAAGAAGAAAAAGAAGGAAAAAAGGAAGAAAAGGAAGAAGAGGAAGAAGAAGAAAAGGAAAAAGAGGGAAAAAACCCGACATGACCCGGCACCCCGACATGATACCCCGACCCCGAGACCCCGACCCCGACACCCCGACCCCGACACCCCGACCCCGAGCCTGACCCGACACCCCGACCCCAACACCGACACGGCACCCCGACCCCGACCCGGCACCTCGACCCCGACCCGGCACCCCGACCCCGAGACCCCGACCCCGACACCCCGACCCTGAGCCTGACCCGACACCCGACACCGAGCCTGACCCGACACCCCGACCCCGAAACAGCACCCCGACCCCGACACGGCACCCCGACACCGACCCGACACCCCGACCCCCCGACCCCAAAACAGCACCCCGACCCCGACACGGCACCCCGACACCTCTCGAAAAGGTGTTCTTTGGCCTTCCAGAGGCCGACGGGGTCATATATTTGTGAATTATTAGTTAGGTCATATATTTTTCGATTTTGTTATGAAAAACATCATATATAATTGTGTTGATCGGGTAGTTTTAAATGTGCAGTTGTTTCATCGCTGCGAGGTTTGGTGTTCGACGACCTCGCCGTGCATTTGACGAGCTCTGCCCCTTCGTTCGTGGGTGAGCACAAATGACATGTCCTCCTCCCCCATTAATTATTTGATCTATTCCAATGAAACTTGATAGCTAGCTATATATGTGTCTTGAATCATCAGTATGCGTAACCAATATGTGTCTCCCGTTCGAAAGCGTCATAGTTATAAATATGCATGCATTTGCATATTTATAACCTTGATTGTTTCGAATTGTCCAACACTATCCATGGACAGCCCGAGTATGTGTATATTGGGTTCGTTTTCCCATATGCTTTGCTCCGGATCCGACGCATAAATTTCGTTAGTGCCTCCCCTGTTGTTCTCCGGGTACACATCCTCTTTGTTTATTGCAGAGACGTGTATCAGGAGAACAGCGGGGAGGTGCTGCCGAAATTTTGCGTCGGATCCGGAGCATAGAATGGGAAAATGAACCCAATCTACACATACACGGGTGGGATTAGGACCTATCATTACCTATTAGAGTGTAGGTTGCATGGACGTAATAAAATTGACAAAGTAGATCAACTGATGAATATATACATGGTGAATTACATATATAATTGTTGTGTGTCCAGTAGCTCTGAAAGTCAAGATGAGTGATCGTGCGTGGATGTGTACCGGTCACACTGGTCAAAACAAATGGAGCGCTGAATGGTTCACAAAAACCAAGGGGTTTGTGCAAGCCGCATTTGCAAATGGCCAGAAGAAAACCTGGTGCCCCTGTTTCCGGTGCGGCAATTGGGAAAAGAGGACAGAGGCTGAAATGGGCAAACACCTGCAGAAGAGTGGTTTTATGCCCGATTATACGGTGTGGACATTTCATGGTGAGTCTGCCCAACGTGACTGAGCTGAGCTGGATCGTCGTCGCACCGACGAGCATGGTACCGGGATGGCAAACATGGTGCAAGACTATGATGATGCTCGGGATTCGGACGAGGAGATGGAGGAATCTGCAAAGGCCTTCAATGAAATGTTGGAATCTTCAAAATGTCTGCTCCACGAGCACACTGAGCTTTGTTAGTTGGATGCCATCTCACAACTAATGGCTCTGAAGGCTCAGTTCAACTTGGGCAGAGAATGCCATGACCCAATTATGATAGTATTTGGACGCTTTCTACCCAAAGGCCATGTAATGCCTGCAAACCTGTACCAGTCAGACAAAATCCTCCGTGCATTGAAGATGCCCTATGAGAAGATACATGCCTGTGAGAAAGGATGTGCCTTATTTAGGCTTGACAATGCGGACTTGAACTATTGTCCCATTTGCATGTCTTCCAGGTATATTGTGGTAGACAACGGTATGGGTGAGAAGACACAGACCAAAATCCCCATTAGTGTTCTTCGGTATATGCCAATCGTACCAAGACTTCAACGTCTTTTCATGGACAAAGAGACGACCAGACAGATGACATGGCACAAAACAGGCAAAAGAATCAAACTAGATGCAGATGGGAATCTGATGATGGTACACACATCGGATGGTGTTGCATGGAAAAAGTTTGATGAATTACATGCTGACAAAGCGGCAGATCCGAGGCATCCTCGAGTCGGCATCAGCACGGATGGGTTCAGTGTGTTTGGTATGACGGTAGCCCAATACAGTTGTTGGCCCGTATTTGTCTTTCCACTCAATCTCCCCCTCCCCGGACAGATTATGCAAAGAAAGAACATTTTCCTGACATTGATAATTCCAGGGCCCAACTATCCGGGGAAAAATATGAATGTGTACATGCAGCCGCTTAAGGACGAATTGCAAGAAGCCTGTGATAATGGGTTCAAGACATACGACGCCTATAGCAAACGGAACTTCATAATGCGTGTCTGGTACATGAACTCGACGCATGAATTGCCGTCGTATGCGCTATTCGTTGGCTGGTGTGTGCATGGAAGGCGAGGAAAGGGGAGGACTTTAACCCGAGCCAGGGTCCCATTGATACAGAGCTGCTGATGATATCTGGTGGCGGGAGGTCCCATGGCTCCATAGCCATGGGAGATGGACTTATCCGTTGTCCTAGCACTCTCCCGGAGATCAAGGCGCGCCAGTCGAGCTCCGCTCCTGAGATAAGGCCTCGTGAATGGCCAGTCCAACTCGCCTTCAAGGTTAGTTATACGTACTCAGCTATCTTTATCCATTACATTGTATGCGCTTCCATCAATGATTACAAATGGTCATGTGAGTGGTGTTGCAAGCTGCTATACAGAGTGAGAGAGATAGAACGGAGAAACTTCTGGCAGAGCCGGCGGAGAGGCAACGGGAGTTGGAGGAGAGGACGACAAAGATGTTGGAGGAGGAGAGGGCACAGAATGACATGCAGGCAAGGGACATGTTCGAGCTCCTTGTGGTAAGGTTCTTCTGCAGATTACTTACTAGTCTTAACATTTGAGTCTCATTACTAACTAGTATGACTCTGTTGTGAAAACCAAATGTGCATTCTGTGTGCGAGAAGTCTGGTCAGGCCGCTCCGCCGATGCCAGTGATTGCTCCCGGGAGCACGGTGAGTTTAATTAGAATGGACATTACTTGCTAGTCTTAACATTTGAGTGTCATAATGCTAAAGAGACATTGGAAATGATCTTTGGTGCATCTTAACTCCAGAAACGCATCGCACGATCCTTCTCCAGCTACCGGCGCGAGCCATCCCGCTCCTACACCTCCCTGATCACGGTAAGTTTCTCTAGTGTTTTGCTTAACAAATGCATAAAGACCTAGACTTAGCTTTATTTCCTCCAATATGCTTACCATAATGACCTAGAGTTAGCTTCTTTTCCTCCAAAATGACTTAATAAGCTTACTGACCTCATAAACCATCCATTTTACCTAAGTTAGCTCTAAAACGATATGTACTTAGCTTACTTATGTCAATATTGCATAAATAGCTTAGTTAGCTCATAAACGATCCATTTTACCTAAGTTAGCTCTAAAATGACTTATTTTACCTTAGTTAGCTTACAACTGATGCAATTTATCCAAGTTAGCTCTAAAATGACCCTTTTACGTAGATTAGCTCCTAAATGATCCATTTTACCTACGTTAGCTTTAAAATGACCCATTTCACCTAGGTTAGCTCCAAAATGACCCATTTCACCTAGGTTAGCTCCAAAATGACCCATTTTACCTAAGTTAGCTCAAAAACGATCCATTTCACCATAGTTAGCTCAAAAACGTGGCATTTCACCTTAGTTAGCTCATAAACGACCCATTTCAACTAAGTTAGCTCAAAAACGTGGCATTTCACCTAGGTTAGCTCATAAACGACCCATTTCACCTAGGTTTGCTCATAAATGACCCATTTCACCTAAGATAGCTCATAAACGATCCATTTCACCTAGGTTAGCTAATAAATGATCCATTTCACCTAAGTTAGCTCATAAACAATCCATTTCAACTAATTTAGCTCATAAATGATCCAGTTCACCTAAGTTAGCTAATAAATGGCATATACTTCTTCTTATAGTCTTCTTCTTCTTCTATTCTTTTTCTTCTAGTCTAATTCTTCTTCTAGTCTTCTTTTTCTAACTTTCTTATTTGTCATTTTTCAGGTTTCATTCACTTCACGGAAGCCAGCTTCCTATGATGGATTGCTTGTTTTTTCCTTTGATGCACTTCTTGTATTCTGCTCGCTTGCTATGATGAAACTAGATTGCTATGATGAAACTTTGCATATTGTAATATGTATGGATCGATGGAACTATGTGCAACCTACTATGTATGTATGGATGGATATATATGTGCTGGATATTTATTATGTTGGATATATATGTGCTGGATATTTATGTGATGGATATATATGTGCTGTGATATATTTGCTGTGATAATTGTTGGATATAAGAAAAATAGAATAAAAAAGAGGCAGCCCAGGCTCTTTGCCGTCTGCGGCAGACGGCAAAGACGCCTTTGCCGTCGGTGGCAGACGGCAAAGGGGGCACGTGGCGCCCACCTGTGCTTCCTGAGGGATGGGCCATTTGGCAAATTTGCCTACCGTGGCGGACGGCAAAGCTAAGCTGATGGCAAAGACTTTGCCTTTGCCGTCAGCCGTGGCAGACGGCAAAACACAGCGGGCGCTGACGCATTGCTGACGTCAACTGGCGGACGGCAAAGAGGCGCTCAAATTTGCCGTCCGCTGGCAGACGGCAAAGGCCGCCGTTAGCCGCCTAACGGACTAACGCTGGTGGACGTCCAGTTTTTTGCCGTCCCTCCTCTTTGCCGTCCGCCACTGTAGGCAAAGGGCTCTTTGTCGTCCGCCATAAAAAGCAGATGGCAAAGGACCTGTTTGTCGACCCTGTCTTTGCCGTCACTGTTTGCCGTCCGCCGCTGACGGCAAAGCTCTTTGTCGTCCGCCGTCTATGCCTTTGCCGTCCGCCGTGGCAGATGGCAAAATACTGGATTCCTGTAGAGTAATCCTATAGTCACCCGAAGTCCCCAACATCCGGCTCTCGAAGAGAGTGAACAGAAGGGTCCGGCACCAACTGGTATGCAGTCGGACGTACTGAGAGAGCTGTTGGAGCGAGCGGCCATCTCAGAAGAACACCGTACATTGATGGGTACGGTGATGGAAAGGAGCTCATCTGCCGAAAGCAGGGTGCATGATGCCTTTATGAGTCTACTGACGGGCTTTGAGGTACGTAAAATGATGTAGACTTGTGATGGTACCGCACATTTTTAGGTGTGCCCTTTGTAGATAGTAGCCCCTGAGACTTTGGTTGTCGCCGAGAACGATGGCAAACAGAGGATCGTAGTCCTAGGCAATAACCATACCGCTTTAATGTGCAGGTAGCGGGAGCTCCGGTGGCTAGCCGGACTCATGAGTTTGCCGAACTGAAGCGGCAACTGGATGCGGCGGATGCCGACATCGAGCTTGTTAACAAGAGGCTTGACGAGGCACGGGGTAAGTGTTATTTTCTGGTGAATCCCACATAGTAAGAGCAGCATGATGCCAATATCTTTAATATGTTGTGACTGCAGATGGAGCTGCCACCGTGGAAACCCTGCGGGCAGAACTTGCCTGAGCCAAAGAACAAGCAAGGATTAGTAATGCGGCTGCTTTGAAGGCGGCCGAAGAGTGGAAAGCCGAGAAGGCCGTGCATTGCGAGAGCAAAGAGAAGATGGCCAAGATGGCCGTAAAGTTAAAAGACACTGCCGACCGTTGCCAGTTCTTTGAAAAAGAAAACCGAGCGAAGGCAACGGACCTTGAAAAGGCCACGATGGCGAACAAAGACACCCGCTCTACTATGAGAGCGAAGAAGGAGGAGCTGCGTGAAGCCGGGGATATTGCGGCTGGGAAGCCCTTCATGCTATGTAGAAAATTCGGAGATCCATGGCATGCCCCTCTGGATCGGCTATGGAGTTCGGCAGACGCATATATGGACTCGGCGGCGAGCGCTGCCGATGCGGCCAAATACTTCTCAGGTCAAACAGACGTGATGTGGACAAGCTTTTCTGGTTGCAATTCAACGTTCCAGAGCGCACGCTTCCATTGACTGATCAGCTAGCCGAATGGGCCGAACTAAATAGGTTGTCCGGACTCGCCATGAGGTCTGTTGTGGATCAGCTGTGGCTGGAAAAGCCGAACAGCTATTTCAGCTTAGTGCAGCAGTTCCTTGGTGCGGTGTCACGCATCAATGCGATGAAGAGGTCGGCGTGCATAGAAGGCTCGCGGATGGCCCTTGCCCGTGTTAAAGCATACTGGGCGGAGATGGATGCTACCACTGTTGCAGCGCAGGGTTCGGCCATAGGCCGAGTGGCTGCCGTGCACTATTTCGAAGAGGTTCTCGAGGGTGCTCGTTTGATAGAGGCCCAGTGCTCGAAGAATATTATGTTTGAGTGACATGTATTCCCATTGTGTTTATAATTTTGCCTGAAAGTAATATGATGCCTCCTATGCGGCCGTTTATGTATACATGTGTATGACCTGAAAGATTGCAGTCATCGGCTTCAGCCCTCACGCATATAATGCGGAGGTGTTCGCAGAAGACGCGCGTTCACACTTAACCCAACGTCTTGGTCCTATTAAGGAGGTGATAGCGCAGCGAACGAGGCAACTGGACTATAATGCTTTAACACTTTCACTTAGCCATAGGAGTTTGACGGTGGGGCTACTATATAGCCCCTGTTGGCTCCACATTCTCCCGAATTCGGGTGCGTACATGCCTGGCCGGGAAACGGCCCTTCGTTAAGGCAGAGGAATTCTAACATTCTGATAGGTCATCGAGTGGTTGACCAGTCTCACGCTATATCATGACAGTCAGGTTTCGGCTTTCTCTACTGAGGTGCTCGTCCGGATGACCCGGGGCACAATCGCATTAGTTCTCCTAGTGCTACCTTAGGCAATAGAGCAGAACATAAGGTACCGAAACATAGGAGCCGGGCAAACCCAACATTGGACCAAAGACATGATTCAGATCTGATGCATATAAGGCCAAACTCGCGATGTCGAACACTCCCTAAGGTATTCGGTCTTTATGGTATAAACCGGGCCTAAATAGTGCCCTTTGTAAGAAGCCACTGGTGTCCAGGTACGTGCATTATTCTGATGTGGCCACATGCCAAGACGCCAGCATCCTTCTCAATTGTACTAAGAATCCGAGGGATGTGTATCAACAAGAGACAGTAAAAAAGGTTGACGCAGGGTCTTAATCTAAAAAGAATCCTTGGGACGGGTCCCTGCTGCACGTCTGCGCCTGTGTCTCCGTTGTGCCGTATCCTGGACGGGTGTAGCATGGTGGTCATCTATAAAAGAGAGGAACTTGGGTGAAAAGTTGTCGTGCAAAAAGGTAGGTTTGAAAGAGACCATGTAAATTTCAAGATGAGTAAAAATTGCCACTTGTCTGCGCGCATTGAGCCCCTTGTGTTTATGAGAGGGGTCTGGCCATCAAACCTGTACGAATTTCATATAGCTGCGCCGAACTCGTCTAACCGTGTCCGTGGTCTTGACGACCTATCGAGTACTTTAGCTGGTGAGGCCGTTTTAGTGTGCGGCTGCCAAGGCAGTCGCACTCTCTTCGACGCGCAGGGATCGCTTAATATTTCCATTCACTGTAATGATGCCACGTGGACCGGGCATCTTAAGAGTAAGGGAAGCGTAATGCGGTATTGCATTAAAGCGAGCGAAAGCTTCGCGTCCAAGTAGTGCTTGATAGCCACTTTGGAATGGAGCAATGTGGAATGTTAATTTTTCGCTACGGAAGTTATCAGGGAAGCCGAATATATCCTCTAGTAGCAGGGAGCCCGTGCAATGAGCCCCTGGGCCTGGCGTTACACCTTTAAGGGTAGTATTGCTGAGGCAAATTTTCGTCGGGTCTATCCCCATTTTGCGGATTGTATCCTGGTATATCAGGTTTAAACTGTTGCCACCGTCCATCAGGACTCATGTAAAGTGGTATTCGTAAATTATTGCGTCTAATACCAGGGCAGCCCATCTTGCACGCCGGATACTTGCTGAGTTATCACGATGGTCGAAAGTGATCGGTTGAGACGACCAGTGGCAGGACTCCACGATGATAGGCCCTTGGGCATATTTTTTTGGGAGTGCCGCTTTGTTTCTCCCCTTGATCACGTGTAACACGTTTACTGTTTAACTTCTGGTGGAAATTTTCTTTGTTCCCCAGTGTCTTGCGTGAGAGGCTCATCCTCATCTTCGCTTGGTGTATCCTCCCCCTTGTGTATGGCGTTGAGCTTGCTGGACTGCTTGAAGACCCATCATTCTCTGTGGGTATGATTATCGGGTTTACCAGGGGTGCTATGGATCTGACATATTTGGTCCAGAATTTTGTTGAGGCTGGACAATTCATCTGTGGCGCCTTTAGAGAGCGGCTTTTGCTGACTTGGCCGAGAGATTTTGAATCCGGCGTTTACTGTCGTGCTCTTCGTGCTGTCTTCTTTATTCCGGCGTTTGTTATTGTTGTTGTGCCGTGATTTCCCGTTTCCATCTCTAACTTCGGATGTACTAGGTTCGCTGGTGCTGCATCTGGCTAGCCAGCTATCCTCACCCGCGCAAAAGCGGGTCATGAGGCTTGTTAATGCTGCCATTGTTCTCATCTTTTCTTGGCCGAGGTGTCTGGCAAGCCATTCATCACGGACGCTATGCTTAAAAGCTGCCAAGGCTTCGGCGTCCGGACAGTCGACTATTTGGTTCTTTTTAGTAAGAAACCTGTTCCAAAGCTTTCGGGCTGACTCTCCGGGCTGTTGAGTTATATGACTCAAATCGTCCGCGTCCGGAGGTCGGACATAAGTCCCTTGAAAATTTGCCCGAAAAGCGTCTTCGAGCTCTTCCCAGCTTCCAATGGAGCTTTCGGGGAGGCTTTTAAGCCAGTGCCGAGCTGGCCCTTTGAGTTTGAGGGGTAAATACTTAATGGCGTGGAGATCATCTCCTCGAGCCATATGGATATGGAGGATATAGTCCTCAATCCAGACCCCAGGGTCTGTTGTTCCGTCGTATGCATCTATGTTTATGAGTTTGAATCCCTCTAGAAATTCATGGTCCAGCACCTCGTCGGTGAAACATAGGGGGTGTGCAGCACCCCTATATCTGGGTGTACCATAGTGTTCGGATGTTTGTTGTGTTGCATCGTGTGCTGGAGTGTGCCTGCGTGGTCCATAGATGGATCTGGTTGCGCCGTCCTTTTGATGCGAGCCCTCGCGTGGATCGCGTATTGGCTTATGTGCGGCATTGCTTGCCGCTCTATGTTGGCCGTGAGGTCGTCTATCCGGCCAGGTGGCCGTCTTAATTTTTGGTTGCGGGGGATCTAAGGCCTCCTCATCGAATTCAGGTAGCAACTTCCGCTTCGGGTAGCTCTTGGTGGGGCAATTACCACCGTACTTCGCTGCTGTGTTGAGTACTTTGCTCCATTTAGATATATTAGAACTGAGCGCTTTTGCAGCCCTCTTAGGCCATTAGCATTTTTAGCATTTGGATGGTCACTCTTAGGCTTCCTTGCCGTCCGATCTGCTCTTAATAGGACCCAAATCGCGCGTACAGGCTTCATGACGAGCGCTAACCTTCTCGGGCCGCTGCTCCGGTGGTTTTTTTGGCATCCAACATTAATTTCGGCCTACTGGGCCTGTACAAGGATCCTGCCTAGCGCAAAAGTGGTGAACCCTAAAAATGGACGCCCGCGACCCTGGTCTCTTTCTATCCCATCCTGCTTTCCTTGGTCGCAGCTATGGCTGTGCCTGCGACCTGGGTGCCAACCGATGCGGGGGCTTGGACTGCCATGGCAACTGCACTGGGTTTCCACCAATGCGACGGATATCGCCTACTCGGTACGTTCGGTTGCATGAATGCGACGGATAGCGGCTCCTCGATCCATTCGGTTCCACAACACGACGGGATGGTGTGCAACGATGAACAGCCATGGAGTTCAATTGCCAAGGATGATTGATTGGTAGTTTTACTGGCCATCAATGCCAGTCTTGGCTCAGGGCAGGTCAGTTTCCATTGGCGATTCCTATTTTTCATTCAATTCATGCAACCCATATAATCTCAACCTTGCCGCTACTCCTTTCCCACTATGCTCACTCGAAAACCATTGTCTAGCACAGAAGCGATGGGTAATGCTTAGGTCTCCAGTTGTTGCAATTCTCCCTCGTACTATTATTCAAAGAAACACAGGTCGGCCTGCTTCAACTGGGTTAAAGGTGTTGCGCTGGTTCCAATTCTCAATTGTTGTCTACATATACAGATGTGTTCTTTGTGTAATTCAAAACTTCAAATGATTGCAGGTTCTCTACAAGGATGAATTCGAGCTAAGTACCGATTGGTTGCTTTCATTCTTCCAGTGGAATCTGCCGGTATCCAATGGCTAACAGGCAGGGCAGATCGGTATAGTGTGCTCTTGTGCCCCCTTTCATCATGCCTCATCTCAATATCTATCTATTGTACTATGTACCTTTTATTCATATGGTACGATTTCAGTCCTATGATTGTTCGAAATAATCAAAATACACAAATAATTGAATGTCAGTTACCATGTCGACCCTTGCTCTTCATTTACTCCACGTACGTTGTTGGCTTGTTGCTGTTGATCTGTGTACTTCAATTAGTTCTTCCATGTTCTTCTCTCAATTCTTCCTCCATCAAGTATATAATTTTTATTATTGATGATGTTTTTCCACTCCCAACTCAAGACATGTGCTCTGAATTGACGAGTTCGAACTTTTTGCTGGGTTGGTTCTCCATTGTATCTCCAATGGTTAAAGGTCAAGTTAGTATCCGTCATAGTTCTTATAGTGATGGCATATGGAATCACTCCTTCTGTTTATGATGCTATTAAACAACAAACTGACATATACTTCCAAAGCCTCTAACTGTTGATTTTCATTTATATGACATGCATAGTGCATTTTAGCCATGATTACTGAATTTGAAGAAATTTTGAAGCAGACACTTGTGCAGGTGTGTTTATGAAGTCGTTGTCAAGAGGCGTATATGATGTACCAACGTCAAAGCAAGTCGAGTACAATATGCTCTATATCAATACCCATCCCGACCATGAACCAATATTCCCTCAAATGCTTGGTAATTAGGTTGAATGGCAGAGTACTTGAAAAACAAACACTGATTTGGTTCAAGATTTTTATTTGACCATGTATTGTTGTGACAATAGGGATTTCCTTTCCTCTAAACATTTGTGGTGCATCAAGACATTCTTAAAATACAGGGGTTCTATGTACACATAGCACTCATCATTTTAAGATGATTGTGAAGCTTAAGGAAGATAAACATCTCGATACCATATCTAAGCACTTTGTGCTCTTCACAAGGGTAAAATTTCACCTCGGGCAACTTCTTGGGATAAAAAAGTTGCCTGAAGCCATGTACAACAGTACAAAAAACGTGGTGTTTTCAACCAGTTTTGCAAAAAGTATGGATTTCTCCCTACCGAAGTACTACATGGCCTAAGACATGGTCTACTGCAAGCACTCTCGTTAGGATGTACTGCACAACATCCTTCAGCATGATGCTCGGGAAGATTTCTCTATATTTCATTTCAGTTGTATGATTCATTCTTGCACCAAGCAATTACATTATCCTTATATCCTCTCATTCCAAAAAATGTACATACAGGTGATGTCCGTGCTGGCGGTGGTCGATTGTGATCTTGGAGCTTGGTATGGGATTTTTTAGATCGGCAGCTCACCGCTGCTCTCCCGTTTGTGCCCATGACTCCCTGTGATGTGTTGCCTATGTCCATCGTCCCAGAACTCCTAATCAACATGATTTCATCTAATGGACATCTAAGTTGAAACTTGGAGAGCATCTAATATCCTCATGTTCACTTCTTTCTCCTTTTCGTTTTGTCTCACTCTGTCATTTAAGTACAAGTTTAGTTTCGATGTGTCAAGACAGATCCAAGTTCACTTATAGTTTTGTTTAGTAAACCCTGTGCATTAGAGGGCATAACTCTCCATGATGCATGGAAATAAAAATAGAGCGCTCAAACTAACCATTTCTGTGGATTAATTGTTCATTTTTAAATGTATTGAACTGTGGTGTGCTCTCCTCAGTCAATATAAAATTTGATTATGTGCTACTTGTTCAGTGTGACTTCATGTTCATTCTTCTTCATGTTTTTTTTACTCAGAGCATGGTTAAAATTTCTACCATGTTATTTTATCACATCATTCCCTTGTCTTATATATTCAAATGGTCCTAACATTTTTGCAATAATTTCCTAGACTACCCTGATAAGGGAGGTATGTGCATGTGGATTTGTACTTGTCTATGATTATTATTGCTACCACACCTATTATCAAATCTAGCACTCTGATCAATCATACCTAGCATGTAATGTCACACTGAAGTGTGAACCGCTCATGCACAACAATGTCGGCTTTAATGTTCAATTCTAACCCCATCAGACCCAAGAAAAAATGTTCTAACCTACAATCATTACTATATTTTTTTCACCACATATTTAAAAATCATGTCCTTCTATCGCAAAAATAGATGGGCGCAGCAACGCGCACCATCAATGATCTAGTCGGATTTAGAGTGTGTCTTGCGCAGCCTTGAGCCTTTGCTTCTACTTTTTTAGACTCCTCGCGGTGGCAACAAGCCTTTGATAGGCATTCTGTTGCTCCGGGTGTCTGTCCGGTGTTATGTCATCCGGACTATTATCTTTGATAGAATCGGGTTGTTCAGTTTGATTCTCCGTGTTGCCGTGGTCCGGCAATGGTTCACCCTGCTCTAACGCTGGGTCTGTATGATCGTTGTTTCTACCGAGGCAGGATTTGGGGCGGCGCTTACGCCGCCGCTTTGACTGCTTCTCGAGGGGACAACCCTTCGTTGCATCCTTCCGTTCCTCGTCATCATTTTCTTTTGGTGTGTTCACCATGTATACGTCATGTGGTGAAGTGGGCGTCCAGTGCCCTGTGGGCAGTGGTTCCTCTTCGTTTCCCGCATCGTCGTCCATACCGTCGATGTCTTCGGAGTCGAAGTCGAGCATGTCGGTTAAGTCATCGACAGTGGCTACTAAGTGGGTGGTGGGTGGGCCGCCAATTTCTTTGTCGTCCGCATCCCAGTCCTACCGGACATAGTTCGGCCAGGATCCTCCTGACAAGGAGAGAGACCTTAATGAGTTCAGTATGTCGCCAAAGGGCGAGTGCTGAAAAATATCCGTGGAGGTAAACTCCATGATCGACGCCCAATCGGATTCGATAGGAATGGGCGCAGGCGGCTCGGAGTCCGTGGCCGGAGAAGGATCCGGCAGTTTAACAACACGGCTCTCGTGCAAGGTAAGGTCGATGTTCGGCTCGATCGCCGCTAAGGGTAAGGCTTCCGCGGCGGGGTCCATCCACCCGTCCACGGAAGGCGTAACTAGCTCCGAATTGAGGGTCGGAGCGGCTGCCGGTGCGATCTTAACATTGTCCGATGGTAGAGCTAAACCGTACTCATCGTGACCACGTCACGCGCAAGGCAGAGGCTCGAATCCGTCGAAGATCAAGTCTCCGCGGATATCGGCCGTGTATTTTAAGCTTCCAAACCTGACCTGGTGGCCAGGAGCGTAACTTTCAATTTGCTCCAGATGGCCAAGCGAATTGGCCCATAGTAAAAAGCCGCCGAACACGAAGATCTGTCCGGGGAGAAAAGTCTCACCCTGGACCGCATCGCTATCGATGATAATAGGAGCCATCAAGCCTAACGGCGACGACACAGAGGAACTCTCAATGAAAGCACCAATGTCGGTGTCAAAACCGGCGGATCTCGGGTAGGGGGTCCCGAACTGTGCGTCTAAGGCAGATGGTAACACGAGGCAGGGGACACAATGTTTTACCTAGGTTCGGGCCCTCTTGATGGAGGTAAAACCCTACATCCTGCTTGCTTAATATTGATGATATGGGTAGTACATGAGTAGAACTACCACAAGATCGGAGAAGCTAAACCCTAGAAGCTAGCCTATGGTATGATTGTATGTTGTAGTTGTTGTGTCCTACGGACTAAAACCCTCCGGTTTATATAGAAACTAGAGAGGGTTAGTGTCGGTGTCAAAACCGGCGGATCTCGGGTAGGGGGTCCCGAACTGTGCGTCTAGGCCAGATGGTAATAGGAGGCAAGGGACACGAAGTTTTACCCAGGTTCGGGCCCTCTCGATGGAGGTAAAACACTATGTCCTGCTTGATTAATATTGACGATATGGGTAGTACAAGAGTAGATCTACCATGAGATCGGAGAGATTAAACCCTAGAAGTTAGCCTATGGTATGATTGTTGTTCTCTATGTTGTCCAACGGACTAAAACCCTCTGGTTTATATAGACACCGGAGAGGGTTAGGGTTACACAAAGTCGGTTACAATGGTAGGAGATCTGCATATCCGTATCGCCAAGCTTGCCTTCCACGCCAAGGAAAGTCCCTTCCGGACACGGGACGAAGTCTTCAATCTTGTATCTTCGTAGTCCAGGAGTCCGGCTGAAGGTATAGTCCAGCTATCCAAACACCCCCTAATCCAGGACTCCCTCAGTAGCCCCCGAACCAGGCTTCAATGATGATGAGTCCGGCGCACAGATTGTCTTCGGCATTGCAAGGCGGGTATTTTTACGTTCACACCCCTAGCCGCGTAAATGAGCTGCCCTATTTAAGGGGACGAGGATTTAGATCCAAACCACATCTTCCCCCCTTCGCGAGTGTTCATCAGAGCGCATCCGACAAAGGTCCATTCCACCATGGCCAGCCATCGCAACTCCTCCTTTCACCCTTCCAGCCCTCAGCCTAGATATTGGGATCGATGCTCCATCCCACATAGTGAGCTAGTGACACTCCAGACCAAGGGATTTCTCCCCCCGGCCTATATGGTCCCGGTTCGAGCCGGCCTTGCCATCTATAATGGCGGAGAGCAAGCGGAGAGTGCCCCTAATCCCTCCAAAGGAGAGCGGGTGTGCCTCGTCCCTTATTTAAAAAGGGGGCTCAGATTTCCAATCCATCCATTTCTCCGGGGGCTCCTGGAGTTCTATGGCCTCCAGCTACACAATCTCACGCCTGCCTCCGTATTGCATATCGCGGGATTCGTATCCCTCTGCGAGCTGTTTTTGGGTATCGAGGCTCATTTCAGGCTATGGAAAAGGTTATTCTGCCTTGTGCCCCGCTCTAAGGAGGGGTCAATGTATCAAGTGGGCGGAGCCAAAGTGTGGTGCATCGCCGGGACCGGATATCTATCCAGAACCCCAAAGAAGGCGTCCGAAGACTGGCCTTCGAAATGGTTTTATATAGAAGATGTCCCACTGCCGTATCCTGTTCGGATTGGCCTACCTGAGTTCGACAATGCTCCCTTAAAGAAGCGCCTAAGCTGGCGTCCACGGAGCCCTTAGAGGGAAAGTGACAGGGACATCATTTAACTGATGGGCTGAATAAGATTGTTAGCCCATTCCGGACTGACCATGATCGGGGTTATGGCCGAATGCATCATGCGGGGGGTACAACCGCATCAGTATAGAAGCCACCCCATGTGGGACTTCAACGGGGAGGACGATGCCACCCGCTACGGCCGTAAGGGGCCGGATTCAGATGCCGCTCTACTAAAGATCTTGTCCACTTTGTATAAGGGAGAAGAGGAGGAATTTCTCCGCGTCAACCCACAGGGTGGATTCTCTATGCACAATCCCCCAAGCTGGGTAAGCGATCACATTTACTTGCCCATCTGTTTTTGTATTCCCATTGTTAAATATTTAGTCTGACGACTTCAACGCATGAACTGCGCCGGGCTGTTAAGGAAATAAGCAGTCCTCCTCCACAACCCGAGGACCCAAGACAGTCCCTCAACCCGGCCTCTCAAGAGGATCCGGACATATCTGTGGAGCTGATTGATGGAGTGTTCCATCAATTGAGCAAGGACAACGCCTTGGTGGCCATTACGGCCGATTACCCAGGGCTAATCCCGGCCTCCCAGGTAACTAACATCAAAGCCCCAATACCCTGAATAGGTGTCCGCCCTCTCGTGTTTTCAGTTTCCTGATTACAACCGAACTTTGCAGGGGAGGTTTTTGAGGCGGAAGGCTGAACCTGCGGCGACAAGCCAACGAGGGGCCGCAGGGCCCCGTGGGCAGAAAAGAAGTGCAGTCCCGACCGAGGCGTCAGCACAAAGGTATGGTGCGCCCCCTTATCCCAGGTGTTATACCTTCGAGGCACATTGACACTCATGCCCTCTTCAGCACAAAGAGACCTCGTCGGACTATATCCGGAGAGGCTGCCAATCGCGCCTCCACCAGCCAGGCTCCAAAGCCTGGTCCGGAGGCGGAGGCGAACGCAAGGCGCGTGCCAGACGCTCCTCCGACGGAGGATGTGGACGGGTTGTCTGCCACCAACTCTGAGGTGGAGAGTGCCATGATCCACAGGCGTCGCCGAACAATCCTTTGCGACGCTTGTTTCTCCCAAGGGACGTTAGATGCCTTCAATACGGGAGATGCGTAACTCCGTGCCGCTCAAAATGGTCTAGCCAGAGCCACGGAGCAATATGTAAAAGACATACGGGTAAGAAAATTTTGGTAATTATATATATATATATATATACCAGTAGCTCCCGAGACTTGAAACAGTTAGAATAACTGATTTAAGGATCATTTGTTATGCAGGTTCTTACAGAAAAGAATTCCCTACTGTCCAAGGAGCTGGAAGAGTGCAAAGCCCATCTTGAGGCCGCACTAGCCGTGGCAGGGGAGCCCAAGGAGACCCCCTGTGGTCATATACACTTCGAAAGATAAGTATTTTACGAAGCACGACAGGGGTGCGAATCTGACAAATGAAATTGCAGATGGCGCCGGATTGAATCCGGAAAGGCAACACCTCCTACGCCAGTTAAAGGCTGGTGAGAAGGTGCTGACAAAGGTGAGGCGGGAGAAGAACGATCTCCAAGATGCCAACACCAAGCTGGCCGTCGAGCTGAAAGATGTTTGTGTCCAGCTGTCAGACTCCGTTAAGGAGAATCAGCGGCTTCGGCGCGGCATATTTAGTAAGTGCTTGAACGAACCTTTGAAAGAAAGTTCGGCAAGGAAGTCGACTAACAGAGCAATGTCTGTAGGTGTGCTGACAGGTCTTCCTGCAGAGGAGATGCCCGGTTCTACGGGTGACCTTCTTCCCGAGCTCTCGCAACTGCTCGATCGAGTTCGGCAGGCGATGCAAGGCGTCACCCAGGCCCTGTGGCCATCCATCTCCATGCCCGAAGGTCATGGAAAGATTGCGGAGAAGCTAAAGGGAGCACGGCGGCGCTTGCGATTGTGGAAGATATCGGCCTGCCGTCAAGCCGGTAGGGAGGCCTGGGCCATGGTGAAGACGCGGTACAGAAAGGCTGACCCCAACCACATGGCCGAGGTCGGTCCTGTAGGGCCCGATGGGAAGGAGATGCCTATAAGCTTAGTATACGGCCAAGTAGAGTTGGCCGCAAAGTATTCTCAGCAGAACTGTAAATTAGACAGCCTGTTAGATGGTATTGAAGAGGAATACAATCAGTCAAAATGACTATGTAATTTAATTGACATTTATAATGCCTTCTAGCCGGATTGTAAATCATTTGTCATGGCCATCCTTTTCTCTTCAGCCTCGGGACCTGACGGTCCGGAGTGTGTTTGAATTCCCATGCGGTTATATAGGAACCGGGGAATGCATGGAGACCAGGCGTAGGGGTCATTAGTGCGTGAACAGATAAGTGCCCGACTAGTTATGTTATATTACATGGTTAGTAAGAAACATCTTCCAGGGAGAATAGTTCCGTTAGGGGTTCCTTTCCCTGGGAGGCATGCCCTAAAGTGCATGTCTATGCTGCGAAAAGAAACGCTGGAAAAACATCTTGGGGCGTATAGATAAATAATAAAAAGGATCATCTTTAGTTCACCGACCGAATATTCCCTTAAGAACGCTAGCTTTCGGCTTCACCCAGTCTAAGGTACATGTCCGGTTGACCCGGCAGTAACAATCGCAGAGGTGCTCCCTTTACCACCTAGCCGAACAATCGGGAACGTAGGGGTAAGAACAAGAGCCAGGCAACCCAGCTTGGCCAAAACTTAAGTCATATCGGTGCATATAATGGTGAATAAAAGGTACATGCGGAAGTGTGACACATGTGTTGGGCATGAAGCCCGTATAAATAAGCTTCTGTTAAAAGAAGCCCCCAGGTTTAATGAGTGTGAATAGCACGTCATTTGATGAGCCTTTAAAGGTTATAAGAGAAAGGAAGGGGTGAAGGGGAGAAATGTAAGACAGACAGCATATATAAAAAATGGACAGAGGAAGGAGACAAACACAGAGTCCGGCGCTAGGCATAGAATCTTCGGAGACGGGCTGCGTTCCATGGGTTCGTCTCGAGTCGGTTATCCGATGCATCTCGCAGGCGATATGCTCCACCAGTCAGGACTTGGTTAATTATGAAGGGACCTTCCCACTTGGGCTTGATTTTGTCCTTTTTCTTGTCTGGTAGGCGTAGGACTAATTCGCCAACGTTGTAATTTTTGGCCCGTACTTCTCTGCTCTGGTATCTTTGAGCCTGCTGCTGATAGAATGCGGAACGGGCTTTTGCCACATCACGCTCCTCCTCCAATGCGTCCAAACTATCCTGCCAATCGAGCTCGGCTTCTCTTTCTTCGTACATGCGCACTCGAGGTGAGTCATGAATTATGTCGCAAGGCAAAACTGCCTCTGCGCCGCACACCATAAAGAATGGTGTGTATCCGGTGGTGCGATTCGGCGTGGTCCGCAGCCCCCAGAGTACGGATTCGAGCTCCTCTACCCAGTGCGTGTTAGATTCCTTGAGGGACCGCACTAATCTGGGTTTGATGCCGCTCATGATAAGACCATTTGCACATTCGACCTGGCCGTTAGTTTGTGGGTGATAGATGGAAGCATAATCGATCTTGATGCCCATGTTTTTGCACCAGAGTTTTACCTCGTCGGCCGTGAAGTTCGTGCCGTTATCAGTGATGATGCTGTGGGGGACGCCGTAACGGTGTACAACTCCGGATATAAAGTTTATCACCGGTCCAGATTCGGCCGTCTTAACAGGCTTGGCTTCTATCCATTTGGTGAACTTATCCACCATGACCAGTAGGTATTTTTGCTTGTGGGTTCCGCCTTTATGGGGTCCAACCATGTCAAGCCCCCAGACCACGAAGGGCCAAGTAATGGGGATAGTTTGGAGGGTGGTGGGTAGCATATGGCTTTGGTTTGCAAAGAGCTGGCAACCGGTGCATCGTTGGACTAATTCCTGAGCGTCTGCCCGGGCCGTCGGCCAATAAAAGCCTGTACGGAAGGCCTTGCTTACAAGGGACCGAGCTGCAGCGTGATGACTGCCGAGTCTGGCATGAGTTTTAGCCAGGAGGTTCTGCCCCTCCTCTTCGGAGATGCACCTTTGAAGGACTCCGGTAGTGCTTTTCTTATAAAGCTCTCCCTCATGGACTCTGTAGGCTTTGGATCGCCGCACTATGCAGCATGCCTCATTTTGGTCCTCGAGGAGTTCCTGCCTATTAAGGTAGGTGAGGAATGGTTCTGTCCACGGGGCGTTGACGGCCATTATTACGTGGGCTGAAAGTGTTATTTCATTGGCAGAGCCTCTGATTATGTCAGAATGTTCAGTGTCGGGCAGTGCGGTTGGGTCCGGGCTGTTATTGTTCGGCTCCCCTTCCCATACTACAGATAGCTTGAACAGCCTTTCCAAAAAGATGTTGGGGGGACTACATTGCGTTTTGCGCCGATGCCTGCCAGGACATCTGCCGCCTGATTATTTTCCCGGGCTATATGGTGAAATTCAAGCCCCTCGAACCGAGATGACATTTTTAGGACGGCGTTGCGGTAAGCTGCCATTTTTGGATCCTTGGCATCGAAGTCTCCATTTATTTGGGATATTACGAGGTTCGAGTCCCCGCGCACCTCTAGGCGTTGAATGCCCATGGATACTGCCATCCAGAGACCATGTAGAAGGGCCTCATATTCGGCTGCATTGTTGGAGTCCGTGTACATAATCTGGAGTACATATTGAACTGTGTCTCCTATGGGGGACGTCAGAACAATGCCAGCCCCCAGTCCGGCCAACATCTTGGAGCCGTCGAAATGCATGATCCAATTTGAATATGTGCCGTACTCTTTAGGGAGTATGGCCTCCGTCCATTCTGCGACAAAGTCGTCCAAGACTTGCGACTTGATGGCTCGTCGTGGCTTATAAGTTATGTCGAACGGGAGGAGCTCAATGGTCCATTTTGCAATATGGCCTGTTGCGTCACGGTTGTTTATAACATTGTTAAGTGGTACTTCCAAGGCTACTGTTATTGAACACTCTTGAAAGTAGTGTCGTAGCTTCCGGGATGCCATGAATACCGTTTACGCAATCTTTTGATAATGCGGGTACCGTGATTTGCAGGGAGTGAGGACAGTGGACACATAATAGACCGGCTTTTGAAGGGGGAATTCGCTAATGGTTTTGACTATAAGGTCCGTTCATTTGACAAGTACGACATCAACGGGTATCACTTTCGTACCTATGGCAAAGAGCTATCTATGGCCGACCAAAAGTCTACAAATTTTTGTGTATCTGCTATCGGCGAAGGAGGTACCGAGTATTATGGGAGAGTTGAAGCAATTTATGAACTTCTGTTTTATGGTGAAAACCCACCGAATGTCAGAGTCTTCAAATGTTATTGGTTTCAGCTGAAGGAGACTAGAAGACTCATGAACATATAGGGCTAGTTGAAATCAACCAAAGCACCCATTTAGATGTTCTTGATGTCTATATTACGGCTCAATGGCGACCCAAGTATTCTATCTACTGTGGGCCTGCCAAACTAATCCAAATCTGAAAGGTTGGGATGTCGTTTATGAAGTGCCGCCACGTGCTAGACTTTCTCCCCCAAAGGAAGAGGATTATGAACCTCACATTAACCCAGACACATATGAAGGAGAATTCTTCCAAGAGACACGTCTTTCCAAAAAGCGTTTCAAGAACCGCTATACTTCACCCCAAAACATTGAAGTAGACTGCGACAATGAATCCGACATCACCCCAGAGCAGGAACAAGAAGAGCCGGAACAAGAAGAGGTTACTGCTGCGGATGACCTGTCAATGCTTGACCGATTACGTCAAGGTGGCCTTGCACATTTTGATGCCAATGAACCCTATGAGCCCATCATTGATTATAGTGATGATGATGATTATGCATTTGTTGATGATACTGATCGAGATTATTAGTAGTGCAAGACGAGGGCAGACATGGTGATCAGAAACTTCTGGGTAATTTCTCCTTTACACAATTAAAAATATTCAACTAGCTACTTATTAATTGTACTAATCAATATTGTCTCATTTGATTGCAGACATTCTACAGGTGTGAGGAGGGATACGACGAGGAGGCGGCAGATGTTATCCACAAGGAGTGCAAGCGCCTACTTCAGAACTTATGGCATGAGGTTCAGGTGCAGGCTGTTCAATACTACTACGCCGGGCGTGGTATCAAGAAGCCCAAGCAGGAGTGCCGCGATAAGTTCTTGAGTAAGGAGCAGTACATGAAGGTAATTCTTAAGGCCTTGTACTTACTTCCTTCATTTAGTAATTCATAGCCGTAGCGCTCAAGTTTCTATTTGCTAACTTAGGCCCCTCCGAGATGGTGTGCGGATCGGATGGATTGTTGGGAGGTGTTGGTCAATGCGTGGTGATCAAAAGAATGGCGGGCCACCCACAAAGAGGCCAAGGACAAACGTGCCCAAATGGAAGGTGTGCCACACCACCAAGGCAGCTCCAACTTATTTCAGTACGGGCGGAACTGGGTATGTGGTTTGCTTCATGATTCATGCAATTCATCCATCATGCTAGCTTTAGCCCTTTAATTACTAATTTACTTTGTTTCTCTCTTTCAGGCACGCTACAATAAGGCGGATAAGGTGCCAGAGGTGTATGACCTGTATGCCATGGCCCACACTAGCCCTTACAAGAAAGTCAAGGCATTCTCTGCGTCTGACCTCGATGATCCAAAGAACTTCAGCAACATCTCCGCCCACGACAAGCTCGTGCAATATAGAGATCAGGGGAAGGCGAGGAAAGGGGAAGACTTTAACCCGAGCCAGGGTCCCATTGATACAGAGCTGCTGATGATATCTGGTGGCGGGAGGTCCCATGGCTCCATAGCCATGGGAGATGGACTTATCCGTTGTCCTAGAACTCTCCCGGAGATCAAGGCGCGCCAGTCGAGCTCCGCTCCTGAGATAAGGCCTCGTTCACGGCCAGTCCAACTCGCCTTCAAGGTTAGTTATACGTACTCAGCTATCTTTCTCCATTACATTGTGTGCGCTTCCATCAATGATTACAAATGGTCATGTGAGTGGTGTTGCAGGCTGCTATACAGAGTGAGAGAGATAGAACGGAGAAACTTCTGGCGGAGCCGGCGGAGAGGCAGCGGGAGTTGGAGGAGAGGACGACAAAGATGTTGGAGGAGGAGAGGGCATGGAATGACATGCAGGCAAGGGACATGTACGAGCTCCTTGTGGTAAGTTTCTTCTGCAGATTACTTGCTAGTCTTAACATTTGAGTCTCATTACTAACTAGTATGACTCTGTTGTGAAAACCAAATGTGCAGTCTGTGTGCGAGAAGTCTGGTCAGACCGCTCCGCCGATGCCAGTGATTGCTCCCGGGAGCATGGTGAGTTTAATTAGAATGGACATTACATGCTAGTCTTAACATTTGAGTGTCATAATGCTAACGAGAGATTGGAAATGATCTTTGGTGCAGCTTAACTCCAGAAACGCATCGCACGATCCTTCTCCAGCTATCGGCGCGAGCCAGCCCGCTCCTACACCTCCCTAATCATGGTAAGTTTCTCTAGTGTTTTGCTTAACAAATGCATAAAGACCTAGACTTATCTTTATTTCCTCCAATATGCTTACCATAATGACCTAGAGTTAGCTTCTTTTCCTCCAAAATGACTTAATAAGCTTACTGACCTCATAAACCATCCATTTTACCTAAGTTAGCTCTAAAACGATATGTACTTAGCTTACTTATGTCAAAATTGCATAATTAGCTTAGTTAGCTCATAAACGATCCATTTTACCTAAGTTAGCTCTAAAATGACTCATTTTACCTTAGTTAGCTTACAAGTGATCCAATTTATCCAAGTTAGCTCTAAAATGACCCATTTTACGTAGATTAGCTCCTAAATGATCCATTTTACCTACGTTAGCTTTAAAATGACCCATTTCACCTAGGTTAGCTCCAAAATGACCCATTTAACCTAGGTTAGCTAAAAACAATCCATTTCATCGTAGTTAGCTCAAAAACATGGCATTTCACCTTAGTTTGCTCATAAACGACCCATTTCATCTAAGTTAGCTCCAAAATGATCAATTTCACCTAGGTTAGCTCATAAACGACCCATTTCACCTAGGTTTGCTCATAAACGACTCATTTCACCTAAGATAGCTCATAAATGATCCATTTCACCTAGGTTAGCTAATAAACGATCCATTTTACCTAAGTTAGCTCATAAACGATCCATTTCAACTAATTTAGCTCATAAATGATCCAGTTCACCTAAGTTAGCTAATAAATGGCATATACTTCTTCTTATAGTCTTCTCCTTCTATTCTTTTTCTTCTAGTCTAATTCTTCTTCTAGTCTTCTTTTTCTAACTTTCTTATTTGTTATTTTGCAGGTTTCATTCACTTCACGGAAGCCAGCTTCCTATGATGGATTGCTTGTTTTTATCCTTTGATGCACTTCTTGTATTCTGCTCGCTTGCTATGATGAAACTAGATTGCTATGATGAAACTTTGTATATTGTAATATGTATGGATCGATGGAACTATGTGCAACCTACTATGTATGTATGGATGGATATATATGTGCTGGATATTTATTATGTTGGATATATATGTGCTGGATATTTATGTGATGGATATATATGTGCTGTGATATATTTGCTGTGATAATTGTTGGATATAAGAAAAATAGAATAAAAAAGAGGCAGTCTAGGCTCTTTGCCGTCTGCGGCAGACGGCAAAGACGCCTTTGCCGTCGGTGGCAGACGGCAAAGGGGGCACGTGGCGCCCACCTGTGCTTCCTGAGGGATGGGCCATTTGGCAAATTTGCCTACCGTGGCCGATGGCAAAGCTAAGCTGATGGCAAAGACTTTGCCTTTGCCGTCAGCCGTGGCAGACGGCAAAACACAGTGGGCGCTGATGCATTGCTGACGTCAACTGGCGGACGGCAAAGAGGCGCTCAAATTTGCCATCCGCTGGCGGACGGCAAAGGCCGCCGTTAGCCGCCTAATGGACTAACGCTGGCGGACGTCCAATTTTTTGCCGTCCCTCCTCTTTGCCATCCCCCGCTGTAGGCAAAGGGCTCTTTGTCGTCCGCCATAAAAAGCAGATGGCAAAGGACCTGTTTGTCGACCCTGTCTTTGCCGTCACTGTTTGCCGTCCGCCGCTGACGGCAAAGCTCTTTGCCGTCCGCCGTCCGTGCCTTTGCCCTCCGCCGTGGCAGATGGCAAAATAATGGATTCCTATAGAGTAATCCTATAGTCACCCGAAGTCCCCACCATCTGGCTCTCGAAGAGAGCAAACAGAAGAGTCCGGCACCGACTGGTATGCGGTCGGACGTACTAAGAGAGCTGTTGGAGCGAGCGGCCATCTCAGAAGAACACCGTACATTGATGGGTACGATGATGGAAAGGATCTCATCTGCCGAAAGCGGGGTGCATGATTAGTAATGTGGCTACTTTGAAGGCGGCCGAAGAGTTGAAAGCCGAGAAGGCCGCGCATTGCGAGAGCAAAGAGAAGATGGCCAAGATGGCCGTAAAGTTAAAATACACTGCCGACCGTTGCCAGTTCCTTGAAAAAGAAAACCGAGCGAAGGCAACGGACCTTGAAAAGGCCACGATGGCGAACAAAGACACCTGCTCTGCTATGAGAGCGAAGAAGGAGGAGCTACGTGAAGCCGGGGATATTGCGGCTGGGAAGCCCTTCATGCTACGGAGAAAATTCAGAGATCCACGGTATGCCCCTCTGGATCGGCTCTGGAGTTCGGCAGACGCATATATGGACTTGGCGGCGAGCGCTGCCGATGCGGCCAAATACTTCTAAGGTCAAACGGATCGTGATGTGGACAAGCTGTTCTGGTCGCAATTCAATGTTCCAGAGCGCCCGCTTCCATTGACCGATCAGCTAGCCGAATGGGCCGAACTAAATAGGTTGTCCGGACTCGCCATGAGGTCTGTCGTGGATCAGCTGTGGCCGGAAAAGCCGAAGCCGAACAGCTATTTCAGCTTAGTGCAGCAGTTCCTTGGTGCGGTGTCACGCATCAATGCGATGAAGAGGTCGGCGTGCATAGAAGGCTCGCGGATGGCCCTTGCCCGTGTTAAAGCATACTGGGCAGAGATGGATGCTACCACTGTTGCGGCGCAGGGTTCGGCCATAGGCCGAGTGGCTGCCGAGCACTATTTGAAAGAGGTTCTCGAGGGTGCTCGCTTGATAGAGGCCCAGTGCTCGAAGAATATTATGTTTGAGTGACATGTATTCCCATTGTAAACACAATGTTTTTATGAAATTTATTAAGGTTGTGTTTATAATTTTGCTTGAAAGCAATATGATGCCTCCTGTGCGGCCGTTTATGTATACATGTGTATAACCTGAAAGATTGCAGTCATCGGCTTCAGCCCCCACGCATATAATGCGGAGGTGTTCGCAGAAGACGCGTGTTCACACTTAACCCAACGTCTTGTTCCTATTAAGGAGGTGATAGCACAGCGAACGAGGCAACCGGACTATAATGCTTTAACACTTTCACTTAGCCATAGGAGTTTGATGGTGGGGCTACTATATAGCCCCTGTTGGCTCCGCATTCTCCCGAATTCGGGGTGCGTACATGCCTGGCCGGGAAACGGCCCTTCGTTAAGGCGGAGGAATTCTAACATTCCGATAGGTCATCGAGTGGTTGACCAGTCTCACGCTATATCATGACAGTCAGGTTTCGGCTTTCTCTACTGAGGTGCTCGTCTGGATGACCCGGGGCACAATCGCAGTAGTTCTCCTAGTGCTACCTTAGCCGATAGAGCAGAACATAAGGTACCAAAACATAGGAGCCGGGCAAACCCAACATTTGACCAAAGACATGATTCAGAGTTGATGCATATAAGGCCAAACTCGCGACGCCGAACACTCCCTAAGGTATTCGGTCTTTATGGTATAAACCGAGCCTAAATAGTGCCCTTTGTAAGAAGCCACTGGTGTCCAGGTACGTGCATTATTCTGACGTGGCAACATGCGAAGACGCCAGCATCCTTCTCAATTGTACTGAGAATCCGAGGGATGCGTATCAACAAGAGACAGTAAAAAAGGTTGACGCAGGGTCTTAATCTAAAAAGAATCCTTGGGACGGGTCCCTGCTGCACGTCTGCGCCTGTGTCTCCATTGTGCCGTGTCGTGGACGGTTGTAGCACGGTGGTCATCTGTAAAAGAGAGGAACTTGGGTGAAAAGTTGTCGTGCAAAAAGGTAGGTTTGAAAGAGACCATGTAAATTTCAAGATGAGTAAAAATTGCCACTTGTCTGCTCGCGTTGAGCCCCTTGTGTTTATGAGAGGGGTGTGGCCATCAAACCTGTACAAATTTCAAATAGCTGCGCCAAACTCGTCTAACCGTGTCCGTGGTCTTGACGACCTATCGAGTACTTTAGCTGGTGAGGCTATTTTAGTGTGCGGCTGCCAAGGCAGTCGCACTCTCTTCGACGCGCAGGGATCGCTTAATATTTCCATTCACTGTAATGATGCCACGTGGACCAGGCATCTTAAGCGTAAGGGAAGCATAATGCGGTATTGCATTAAAGCGAGCGAAAGCTTCGTGTCCATGTAGTGCTTGATAGCCACTTTGGAACGGAGCAATGTGGAATGTTAAATTTTCGCTACGGAAGTTATCGGGGAAGCCGAATATAACCTCTAGTAGCAGGGAGCCCGTGCAATGAGCCCCTGGGCCTGGCGTTACACCTTTAAGGGTAGTATTGCTGAGGCAAATTTTCGTTGGGTCTATCCCCATTTTGCGGATTGTATCCTGGTATATCAGGTTTAAAATGTTGCCACCGTCCATCAGGACTCGTGTAAAGTGGTATCCGTTAATTATTGGGTCTAATACCGGGGCAGCCCATCCTGCACGCCGGATACTTGCTGAGTAATCACGATGGTCGAAAGTGATCGGTTGAGACGACCAGTGGTAGGACTCCACGATGATAGGCCCTTGGGCATATTTTTTTGGGAGTGCCGCTTTGTTTCTCCCCTTGATCACGTGTAACACGTTTACTGTTTAACTTCTGGTGGAAATTTTCTTTGTTCCCCAGTGTCTTGCGTGAGAGGCTCATCCTCATCTTCGCTTGGTGTATCCTCCCCCTTGTGTATGGCGTTGAGCTTGCTGGACTGCTTGAAGACCAAACATTCTCTGTGGGTATGATTATCGGGTTTACCAGGGGTGCTATGGATCTGACATATTTGGTCCAGAATTTTGTTGAGGCTGGATAGTTTGTCTGTGGCGCCTTTAGAGAGCGGCTTTTGCTGACTTGGCCGAGAGCTTTTGAATCCGGCGTTTACTGTCGTGCTCTTCGTGCTGTCTTCTTTATTCCGATGTTTGTTATTGTTGTTGTGCCGTGATTTCCCGTTTCCATCTCTAACTTCGGATGTACTAGGGTCGCTGGTGCTGCATCTGGCTAGCCAGCTATCCTCACCCGCGCAAAAGCGGGTCATGAGGCTTGTTAATGCTGCCATTGTTCTCGTCTTTTCTTGGACGAGGTGTCTGGCAAGCCATTCGTCACGGACGCTATGCCTAAAAGGTGCCAAGGCTTCGGCGTCCAGACAGTCGACTATTTGGTTCTTTTTAGTAAGAAACCTGTTCCAAAGCTTTCGGGTTGACTTTCCGAGCTGTTGAGTTATATGACTCAAATCGTCCGCGTCCGGAGGTCGGACATAAGTCCCTTGAAAAATTGCCCGAAAAGCATCTTCGAGCTCTTCCCAACTTCCAATGGAGCTTTCGGGGAGGCTTTTAAGCCAGTGCCGAGCTGGCCCTTTGAGTTTGAGGGGTAAATACTTAATGGCGTGGAGATCATCTCCTCGAGCCATATGGATATGGAGGATATAGTCCTCAATCCAGACCCCAGGGTCTGTTGTTCTGTCGTATGCATCTATGTTTACGGGTTTGAATCCCTCTAGAAATTCATGGTCCAGCACCTCGTCGGTGAAACATAGGGGGTGTGCGGCACCCCTATATCTGGGTGCACCGTAGTGTTCGGATGTTTGTTGTGTTGCATCGTGTGCTGGAGCGCGCCTGTGTGGTCCATAGATGGATCTGGTTGCGCCGTCCTTTTGATGAGAGCCCTCGCGTGGATCGCGTATTGGCCTATGTGCGGCATTGCTTGCCGCTCTATGTTGGCCGTGAGGTCGTCTATCCGGCCAGGTGGCTGTTTTAATTTTTGGTTGCGGGGGATCTAAGGCCTCCTCATCAAATTCAGGTAGCAACTTCCACTTCCGGTAACTCTTGGTGGGGCGATTACCGCCATACTTCGCTGCTGTGTTGAGTACTTTGCTCCATTTAGATATATTAGAACTGAGCGTTTTTCCAGCCCTCTCAGGCCATTAGCATTTTTAGCCGTTGGATGGTCACTTTTAGGCTTCCTTGCCGTCCGATCTGCTCTTAATAGGACCCAAATCGCGCGTACAGGCTTCATGACGAGCGCTAACCTTCTCGGGCCGCTGCTCTGGTGGTTTTTTTGGCATCCGACATTAATTTCGGCCTACTGGGCCTGTACAAGGATCCTGCCCAGCGCAAAAGTGGTGAACCCTAAAACTGGACGCCCGCGACCCTGGTCTCTTTCTCTCCCAGCCTGCTTTCGTTGATCGCAGCTGTGGTGGCGCCTCCAACCTGGGTGCCAACCGTTGCGGGGGCTTGGACTGCCATGGCAACTGCGCTGGGTTTCCACCAACGCGACGGATATCGCCTACTCGGTACGTTCGGTTGCACGAATGCGACGGACAGTGGCTCCTCGATCCATTCGGTTCCACAACACGACGGGATGGTGTGCAACGATGAACAGCCATGAAGTTCAATTGCCAAGGATGATTGATTGGTAGTTTTATCGGCCATCAATGCCAGTCTTGGCTTAGGGCAGGTCAGTTTCCATTGGCGATTCATATTTTTCATTCAATTCATGCAACCCATATAATCTCAACCTTGCCGCTACTCCTTTCCCACTATGCTCACTCGAAAACCATTGTCTAGCACACAAGCGATGGGTAATGCTTAGGTCTCAAGTTGTTGCAATTCTCCCTCATACTATTATTCAAAGAAACGCAGGTCGGCCTGCTTCAACTGGGTTAAAGGTGTTGCGCTGGTTCCAATTCTCAATTGTTGTCTACATATACAGATGTGTTCTCTGTGTAATTCAAAACTTCAAATGATTGCAAGTTCTCTACAAGGACGAATTCGAGCTAAGTACCGATTGGTTTCTTTCGTTCTTCCAGTGGAATCTGCCGGTATCCAATGGCTAACAGGCAGGTCAGATCGGTATAGTGTGCTCTTGTGCCCCCTTTCATCATGCCTCATCTCAATATCTATCTGTTGTACTATGTACCTTTTATTCATATGGTACGATTTCAGTCCTATGATTGTTTGAAATAATCAAAATACACAAATAATTGAATGTCAGTTACCATGTCGACCCTTGCTCTTCATTTACTCCACGTACGTTGTTGGCTTGTTGCTGTTGATCTGTGTTCTTCAATTAGTTCTTCTATGTTCTTCCCTCAATTATTCCTCCATAAGTATATAATTTTTATTATTGATGATGTTTTTCCACTCCCAACTCAAGACATGTTCTCTGAATTGACGAGTTCAAACTTTTTGCTGGGTTGGGTTCTCCATTGTATCTCGAATGGTTAAAGGTCAGGTTAGTATCCGTCATAGTTCTTATAGTGATGGCATATGGAATCACTCCTTCTGTTTATGATGCTATTAAACAACAAACTGACATATCCTTCCAAAGCCTCTAACTGTTGATTTTCATTTATATGACATGCATAGTGCATTTCAGCCATGCTTACTGAATTTGAAGAAATTTTGAAGCAGGCACTTGTGCAGGTGTGTTTATGAAGTGGTTGTCAAGAGGCGTATATGATGTACCAACGTCAAAGCAAGTCGAGTACAATATGGTCTATATCAATACCCATCCCGACCATGAACCAATATTCTCTCAAATGCTTGGTAATTAGGTTGAATGGCAGAGTACTTGAAAAACAAACACTGATTTGGTTCAAGATTTTTATTTGACCATGTATTGTTGTGACAATAGGGATTTCCTTTCCTCTAAACATTTGTGGTGCATCAAGACAGTCTTAAAATACAGGGGTTGTATGTACACATAGCACTCATCATTTTAAGATGATTGTGAAACTTAATGAAGATAAACATCTCGATACCATATCTAAGCACTTTGTGCTCTTCACAAGGGTAAAATTTCACCTCGGGCAACTTCTTGGGATAAAAAAGTTGCCTGAAGCCATGTACAACAGTACAAAAAACATGGTGTTTTTCAACCAGTTTTGCAAACAGTATGGATTTCTCCCTACTGCAGTACTGCATGGCCTAAGACATGGTCTACTGCAAGCACTCTCGTTAGGATGTACTGCACAACATCCTTCAGCATGATGCTCGGGAAGATTTCTCTCTATTTCATTTCAGTTGTATGATTCATTCTTGCACCAAGCAATTACATTGTCCTTATATCCTCTCATTCCAAAAAATGTACATACAGGTGATGTCCGTGCTGGCGATGGTCGATTGTGATCTTGGAGCTTGGTATGGGATTATTTAGATCGGCAGCTCACCGCTGCTCTCCCCTTTGTGCCCATGACTCCCTGTGATGTGTTGCCTATGTCCATCCATCCCAGAACTCCTAATCAACCTGATTTCATCTAATGTACATCTAAGTTGAAACTTGGAGAGCATCTAATATCCTCATGTTCACTTCTTTCTCCTTTTCGTTTTGTCTCACTCTGTTATTTAAGTACAGGTTCAGTTTCGATGTCTCAAGGCAGATCCAAGTTCACTTATAGTTTTGTTTAGTAAACCATGTGCATTAGAGGGCATAACTCTCCATTATGCATGGAAATAAAAATAGAGCGCTCAAACTAAACATTTCTGTGGATTAATTGTTCATTTTTAAATGTATTGAACTGTGGTGTGCTCTCCTCAGTCAATATAAAATTTGATTATGTGCTACTTGTTCAGTGTGACTTCATGTTCATTCTTCTTCATGTTTTTTACTCATAGCATGGTTAAAATTTCTACCATGTTATTTTATCACATCATTCCCATGTCTTATATATTCAAATGGTCCTAACATTTTTGCAATAATTTCCTAGACTACCCTGATAAGGGAGGTATGTGCATGTGGATTTATACATGTCTATGATTATTATTGCTACCACACCTATTATCATATCTAGCACTCTGATCAATCAATCCTAGCATGTAATGTCACACTGCAGTGTGACCCGCTCATGCACAACAATGTTGGCTTTAATGTTCAATTCTAAGCCCATCAGACCCAAGAAAAAAAGTTCTAACCTACAATCGTTACTATATTTTTTTTCACCACATATTTGAAAATCATGTCCTTCTATCGCAAAAATAGATGGGCGCAGCAACGCGCGCCATCAATGATCTAGTCGGATTTAGAGTGTGTCTTGCGCAGCCTTGAGCCTTTGCTTCTGCTTTTTTAGTCTCCTCACGGTGGCAACAAGCCTTTGGTGGGCATTCTGTTGCTCCGGGTGTCTGTCCGGTGTTATGTCATCCGGATTATTATCTTTGACAGAATCGGGTTGTTCGGTTTGATTCTCCGTGTTGTCGTGGTCCGGCAATGGTTCACCCTGCCCTAACGCTGGGTCTGTATGATCATTGTTTCTACCGAGGCAGGATTTGGGGCAGCGCTTACGCCGCCGCTTTGACTGCTTCTCGAGGGGACAACCCTTTGTTGCGTCCTTCCGTTCCTCGTCGTCGTTTTCTTTTGGTGTGTTCACCATGTATACGTCATGTGGTGAACTGGGCGTCCAGTGCCCTGTGGGCAGTGGTTCCTCTTCATTTCCCGCATCATCGTCCATACCGTCGATGTCTTCGGAGTGGAAGTCGAGCTTGTCGGTTAAGTCATCGACAGTGGCTACTAAGTGGGTGGTGGGTGGGCCGCGAATTTCTTTGTCGTCCGCATCCCAGTCCTACCGGACATAGTTCGGCCAGGATCCTCCTAACAAGGAGAGAGACCTTAATGAGTTCAGTATGTCACCAAAGGGCGAGTGCTGAAAAATATCCGTGGAGGTAAACTCCATGATCGACGCCCAATTGGATTCGATAGGAATGGGCGTAGGCGGCTCGGAGTCCGTGGCCGGAGAAGGATCTGGCAGTTTAACAACACGGCTCTCATGCAAGGTAAGGTCGATGTTCGGCTTGATCGCCGCTAAGGGTAAGGCTTCCATGGCGGGGTCCATCCACCCGTCCATGGAAGGCGCAACTGGCTTCGAATTGAGGGTCGGAGCAGCTGCCGGTGCGATCTTAACATTGTCCGATGGTAGAGCTAAATCGTACTCATCGTGACCACGTGACGTGCAAGGCAGAGGCTCGAATCCGTCAAAGATCAAGTCTCCGCGGATATCGGCCGTGTAGTTTAAGCTTCCAAACCTGACCTGGTGGCCAGGAGCGTAACTTTCAATCTGCTCCAGATGGCCAAGCGAATTGCCCCACAGTAAAAAGCCGCCGAACACGAAGATCTGCCCGGGGAGAAAAGTCTCACCCTGGACCGCAACTCTATCGATGATAATAGGAGCCATCGTGCCTAACGGCGACGACACAGAGGAACTCTCAATGAAAGCACCAATGTCGGTGTCAAAACCGGCGGATGTCGGGTAGGGGGTCCCGAACTGTGCGTCTAAGGCAGATGGTAACAGGAGGCAGGGGACATAATGTTTTACCTAGGTTCGGGCCCTCTTGATGGAGGTAAAACCCTACGTCCTGCTTGCTTAATATTGATGATATGGGTAGTACAAGAGTAGATCTACCACGAGATCAGAGAGGCTAAACCCTAGAAGCTAGCCTATGGTATGATTGTATGTTGTAGTCGTTGTGTCCTACGGACTAAAACCCTCCGATTTATATAGACACCGGAGAGGGTTAGTGTTGGTGTCAAAACCGGCGGATCTCGGGTAGGGGGTCCCGAACTGTGCGTCTAGGCTGGATGGTAACAGGAGGCAAGGGACACGAAGTTTTACCCAAGTTCGGGCCCTCTCGATGGAGGTAAAACCCTACGTCCTGCTTGATTAATATTGATGATATGGGTAGTACAAGAGTATATCTACCACGAGATCGGAGAGGCTAAACCCTAGAAGCTAGCCTATGGTATGATTGTTGTTCTCTATGTTGTCCAACGGACTAAAACCCTCCGGTTTATATAGACACCGGAGAGGGTTAGGGTTACACAAAGTCGGTTACAATGGTAGGAGATCTGCATATTCGTATCACCAAGCTTGCCTTCCACGCCAAGGAAAGTCCCTTCCGGACACGGGACGAAGTCTTCAATCTTGTATATTCATAGTCCAGGAGTCCGGTTGAAGGTATAGTCCAGCTATCCGAACACCCCCTAATCAAGGACTCCCTCAGTAGCCCCCGAACCAGGCTTCAATGACGATGAGTCCGGCGCGCAGATTGTCTTCGGCATTGCAAGGCGGGTTCTCCTCCAAATTCCGTGTACCTGTTGAATAAAGTCCGGTTCCTTGTAGATGTTGCGCTCCTTGGCTTCTACGCCCAATAATGGTTGTTTCCCACGTGTCAAACGAATATGAAAAGTCTGAGTGTTTTTACATTCACACCCCTAGCCGCGTAAATGAGCTGCCCTATTTAAGGGGACGAGGATTTAGATCCAAACCACATCTTCCCCCCTTCGCGAGTGTTCATCAGAGCGCATCCGACAAAGGTCCATTCCACCATGGCCAGCCATCGCAACTCCTCCTTTCGCCCTTCCAGCCCTCAGCCTAGATATTGGGAGAGATGCTCCATCCCGCATAGCGAGCTAGTGACACTCCAGACCAAGGGATTTCTCCCCCCGGCCTATATGGTCCCGGTTCGAGCCAGCCTTGCCATCTATAATGGCGGAGAGCAAGCGGAGAGTGCCCCTAATCCCTCCAAAGGAGAGCGGGTGTGCCTCGTCCCTTATTTAATAAGGGGGCTCAGATTTCCAATCCATCCATTTCTCTGGGGGCTCCTGGAGTTCTATGGCCTCCAGCTACACAATCTCACGCCTGCCTCCGTATTGCATATCGCGGGCTTCGTAGCCCTCTGCGAGCTGTTTTTGGGTATCGAGGCTCATTTCGGGCTATGGAAAAGGTTATTCTGCCTTGTGCCCCGCTCTACGGAGGGGTCGATGTATCAAGTGGGCGGAGCCGAAGTGTGGCGCATCGTCGGGACCGGATATCTATCTGGAACCCCAAAGAAGGCGTCCGAAGACTGGCCTTCGGAATGGTTTTATATAGAAGATGTCCCGCTGCCGGATCCTGTTCGGATTGGCCAACTTGAGTTCGACATTGCTGCCTTAAAGCAGCGCCTAAGCTGGCATCCATGGAGCCCTTGGAGGGAAAGTGACAGGGACATCATTTACCTGATGGGCCGAATAAGATTGTTAGCCCATTTCGGACTGACCATGATCGGGGTTATGGCCGAATGCATCATGCAGGGGGTACAACCGCTTCAGTATAGAAGCCACCCCATGTGGGACTTCAACGGGGAGGACGACGCCACCCGCTACGGCCGTAAGGGACCGGATTCAGCTGCCGCTCTACTAAAGATCTTGTCCACTTTGTATAAGGGAGAAGAGGAGGAATTTCTCCGCGTCAACCCACAGGGTGGATTCTCTATGCACAATCCCCCAAGCTGGGTAGCGGTCGCATTTACTTGCCCATATGTTTTGTATTCCCATTGTTAAATATTTAGTCTGATGACTTCAACGCATGAACTGCGCCGGGCTGTTAAGGAAATAAGCAGCCCTCCTCCACAACCCGAGGACCCAAGACGGTCCCTCGACCCGGCCTCTCAAGAGGGTCCGGACATATCTGTGGAGCTGATTGATGGAGTGTTCCATCAATTGAGCAAGGACAACGCCTTGGTGGCCATTACGGCCGATTACCCAGGGCTAATCCCGGCCTCCCAGGTAACTGAGATCAAAGCCCCAATACCCTGAATAGGTGTTCGCCCTCTCGTGTTTTCAGTTTCCTGATTACAACCGAACTTTGCAGGGGAGGTTTTTGAGGCGAAAGGCCGAACCTGCGGCGACAAGCCAACGAGGGGCCGCAGGGCCCCGTGGGCAGAAACCAAGTGCAGTCTGGACCGAGGCGTCAGCGCAAAGGTATGGTGCGCCCCCTTATCCCAGGTGTTATACCTTCGAGGCACATTGACACTCGTGCCCTCTTCAGGACAAAGAGACCCCGCCGGACTATATCCGGAGAGCCTGCCAATCGCGCCTCCACCAACCAAGCTCCAAAGCCTGGTCCGGAGGCGGAGGCGAACGCAAGTCGCGCGCCAGACGCTCCTTCGACGGAGGATGTGGACGGGTTGTCTGCCACCAACTCTGAGGTGGAGGGTGCCATGAACCACAGGCATCGCCGGAGAATCCTTCGCGACGCTTGTTTCTCCCCAAGGGGCGTTAGATGCCTTCAATTCGGGAGATGCGTACCTCCGTGCTGCTCAAAATGGTCTAGCCAGAGCCACGGAGCAATATGTACAAGACATACGGGTAAGAAAATTTTGGTAATTATATATATATACCAGTAGCTCCCGAGACTTGAAACAGTTAGAATAACTAATTTAAGGATCATTTGTTACAGAAAAGAATTCCCAACTGTCCAAGGAGCTGGAAGAGTGCAAAGCCCATCTTGAGGCCGCACTAGCCGTGGCAGGGGAGCCCAAGGAGATCCCCTCTGGTCATATACACTTCGAAAGATAAGTATTTTGCGAAGCATGGCATGGGTGCGAATCTGACAAATGAAATTGCAGATGGCGCCGGATTGAATCCGGAAAGGCAACACCTCCTACGCCAGTTAAAGGCTGGTGAGAAGGTGCTGACAAAGGTGAGGCGGGAGAAGAACGATCTCCAGGATGCCAACACCAAGCTGGGCGTCGAGCTGAAAGATGTTTGTGTCCAGCTGTTAGACTCCGTTAAGGAGAATCAGCGGCTTCGGCGCGACATATTTAGTAAGTGCTTGAACGAACCTTTGAAAGAAAGTTCGGCGGGGAAGTCGACTAACAGAGCAATGTCTGTAGGTGTGCTGACAGGTCGTCCTGCAGAGGAGATGTCTGGTTCTATGGGTGACCTTCTTCCCGAGCTCTCGCAACTGCTCGATCGAGTTCGGCAGGCGATGCAAGGCATCGCCCAGGCCCTGTGGCCATCCATCTCCATGCCCGAAGGTCTTGGAGTGCTTGCGGAGAAGCTAAAGGCAGCACGGCGGCGCTTCCGATTGTGGAAGATATCGGCCTGCCGTCAAGGCGCTAGGGAGGCCTGGGCCATGGTGAAGACGTGGTACACAAAGGCTGACCCCAACCACATGGCCGAGGTCGGTCCTGTAGGGCCCGATGGGAAGGAGATCCCTGTAAGCTTAGTATACGGCCAAGGATAGTTGGCCGCAAAGTATTCCCAGCAGGATTGTAAATTAGACAGCCTGTTAGATGGTATTGAAGAGGAATACAATCAGTCAAAATGACTATGTAATTTAATTGACATTTATAATGCCTTCTAGCCGGATTGTAAATCATTTGTCATGGCCAACCTTTTCACTTCAGCCTCGGGACCTGACGGTCCGGAGTGTGTTTGAATTCCCATGCAGTTATATAGGAACCGGGGAATGCATGGAGACCAGGCGTAGGGGTCATTAGTGCGTGAACAGATAAGTGCCCGACTAGTTAGGTTATATTACATGGTTAGTAAGAAACATCTTCCAGGGAGAATAGTTCCATTAGGGGTTCCTTTCCCTAGGAGGCATGCCCTAAAGTGCATGTCTATGCTGCGAAAAGAAACGCAGGAAAAACATCTGGGGCATATAGATAAATAATAAAAAGGATCATCTTTAGTTCACCGACTGAATATTCCCTTAAGAACGCTAGCTTTCGGCTTCACCCATTCTAAGGTACACGTCCGGTTGACCCGGCAGTAACAATCGCAGAGGTGCTCCCTTTACCACCTAGCCGAACAATCGGGAACGTAGGGGTAAGCACAAGAGCCAGGCAACCCAGCTTGGCCAAAACTTAAGTCATATCGGTGCATATAATGGTGAATAAAAGGTACATGCGGAAGTGTGACACATGTGTTGGGCATGAAGCCCGTATAAATAAGCTTCTGTTAAAAGAAGCCCCCAGGTTTAATGAGTGTGAATAGCACATCATTTGATGAGCCTTTAAAGGTTATAAGAGAAAGGAAGGGGTGAAGGGGAGAAATGTAAGAAAGACAGTATATATAAAAAATGGACAGAGGAAGGAGACGAACATAGAGTCCGGTGCTAGGCATAGAATCTTCGGAGACGGGCTGCGTTCCATGGGTTCGGCTCGAGTTGGTTTTCCGATGCATCTCGCAGGCGGTACGCTCCACCAGTCAGGACTTGGTCAATTATGAAGGGACCTTCCCACTTGGGCTTGATTTTGTCCTTTTTCTTGTCCGGTAGGCGTAGGACTAATTCGCCAACATTGTAATTTTTGGCCCGTACTTCTCTGCTCTGGTATCTTTGAGCCTGCTGGTGATAGAATGCGGAACGGGCTTTTGCCACGTCGCGCTCCTCCTCCAATGCGTCCAAACTGTCCTGCCGATCGAGCTCGGCTTCTCTTTCTTCGTACATGCGCACTCGAGGTGATTCATGAATTATGTCGCAAGGCAAAACTACCTCTGCACCGTACACCATAAAGAATGGTGTGTGTCCGGTGGTGCGATTCGGCGTGGTCCGTAGCCCCCAGAGTACGGAGTCGAGCTCCTCTACCCAGTGCTTGTTAGATTCCTTGAGGGACCGCACTAATGGGTTTGATGCCGCTCATGATAAGACCATTTGCACGTTCGACCTGGCCGTTAGTTTGTGGGTGATAGATGGAAGCATATTCAAGCTTGATGCCCATGTTTTTGCACCAGAGTTTTAGCTTGTCGGCCGTGAAGTTCGTGCCATTATCAGTGATGATGCTGTGGGGGACGCCGTAACGGTGTACAACCCCGGATATAAAGTCTATCACCGGTCCGGATTCGGCCGTCTTAACAGGCTTGGCTTCTATCCATTTGGTGAACTTATCCACCATGACCAGTAAGTATTTTTGCTTGTGGGTTCCGCCTTTAAGGGGTCCAACCATGTCAAGCCCCCAGACTGTGAAGGGCCAAGTAATGGGGATAGTTTGGATTGCAGTGGGTAGCATATGGCTTTGGTTTGCAAAGAGCTGGCAACCGGTGCATCGCTGGACTAAGTCCTGAGCGTCTGCCCGGGCCGTCGGCCAATAAAAGCCTGTACGGAAGGCCTTGCTTACATGGGACCGAGCTGCAGCGTGATGACCACCGAGTCCGGCATGAATTTCAGCCAGGAGGTTCCGCCCCTCCTCTTCGGAGATGCACCTTTGAAGGACTCCGGTAGTGCTTTTCTTATAAAGCTCTCCCTCATGGACTCTGTAGGCTTTGGATCGCCGCACTATGCAGCGTGCCTCATTTTGGTCCTCGGGGAGTTCCTGCCTAGTAAGGTAGGTGAGGAATGGTTCTGTCCACAGGGCGATGACGACCATTATTACGTGGGCTGAAGGTGTTATTTCATTGGCAGAGCCTCTGATTGTGTCAGAATGTTCAGTGTCGGGCAGTGCGGTTGGGTCCGGGCTGTTATTGTTTGGCTCCCCTTCCCATACTACGGATGGCTTGAACAGCCTTTCCAAAAAGATGTTGGGGGGACTACATCGTGTTTTGCGCCGATGCGTGCCAGGACATCTGCCGCCTGATTATTTTCCCGTGCTATATGGTGAAATTCAAGCCCCTCGAACCGAGCTGACATTTTTAGGACGGCGTTGCGGTAAGCTGCCATTTTTGGATCCTTGGCATCAAAGTCTCCATTTATTTGGGATATTGCGAGGTTCGAGTCCCTACGCACCTCTAGGCGTTGAATGCCCATGGATACTGCCATCCGGAGACCATGTAAAAGGGCCTCATATTCGGCTGCATTGTTGGAGTCCGTGTACATAATTTGGAGTACATATTGAACTGTGTCTCCTATGGGGGGACGTCAGAACAATTCCAGCCCCCAGTCCGTCCAACATCTTGGAGCCGTTGAAATGCATGATCCAATTTGAATATGTGTCGTACTCTTTAGGGAGTTCGGCCTCCGTCCATTCTGCGACGAAGTCGGCCAAGACTTGCGACTTGATGGCTCGTCGTGGCTTATAAGTTATGTTGAACGGGAGGAGCTCAATGGCCCATTTTGCAATCTGGCCCGTTGCGTCACGGTTGTTTATAACATCATTAAGTGTTACTTCCGAGGCTACTGTTATTGAACACTCTTGAAAGTAGTGTCGTAGCTTCCGGGATGCCATGAATACCGCGTACGCAATCTTTTGATAATGCGGGTACCGTGATTTGCAGGGAGTGAGGAAAGTGGACACATAATAGACCGGCTTTTGAAGGGTGAATTTGTGTCCGTCCGCTTCTCGTTCGACGACGAGCACTGCGCTTACAACCTGATGTTTTGCTGCAATGTATAATAGCATTGGTTTGCCAACGTTTGGCGCGGCCAGGACTGGGTTTGTTGCCAGTATGGCTTTTATTTCGTCGAGTCCGGCCGTGGCTGCATTCGTCCATTCGAAGTGTTTGGTGCGCCGAAGGAGGCGGTAAAGGGGTAGGGCCTTTTCTCCCAAGCGGGAGATAAAGCGGCTTAGAGCCGCCACGCATCCGGTTAACTTTTGTATTTGTTTGAGGTCCTTTGGGATATCCAGTTGCGACAGAGCTCGGATCTTGGCTGGATTTGCTTCTATTCCTCTACCGGATACAATGAAGCCCAAGAGCTTTCCGGCTGGAACGCCGAAAACGCATTTTTCCGGGTTGAGCTTGATGTCGTATGTTCGGAGGTTATCAAATGTGAGCCTCAAGTCGTCTACTAGAGATTCGACATGTCTTGTTTTGACGACCACATCATCTACATATGCCTCCACTGTTTTGACGATCTAGTTTGCCAGACATGTCTGAATCATGTGCTGATATGTTGCGCCGGTGTTTTTGTGCCCGAAGGGCATCGTGTTGAAGCAGAATGGGCCGTATGGTGTGATAAATGCCGTTGCGGCTTGGTCTGGTTCTGCCATCTTGATTTGATGGTAGCGGGAATATGCGTCGAGGAAACACAACAAATCGTGTCCAGCGGTAGCGTCGATAATTTGATCGATGAGGAGGAGGGGGAAGGGATCCTTTGGGCAAGCCTTGTTAAGGTCTTTAAAATCAACACACAGGCGCCAGGATTTGTCCTTCTTTGGTACCATCACCAGGTTTGCTAGCCAGTCCGGATGTTTTTTATCTCTGATGAATCCGGCCTCGAATAGCTTTGCTAGCTCCTCTCCCATGGCATGTGTCTTAGGTTCGGAAAAACGCCGAAGAGCCTGTTTGACAGGTTTGAATCCTGTTTGGATATTTAAGTTGTGCTCGGCCAGCCTGTGTGGGATTCCTGGCATATCTGAAGGGTGCCAGGCAAAAATGTCCCAGTTCTCTCGTAGGAACTCTCGCAGTGCAGCGTCTACATCAGGGTTTAACTGTGCCCCGATGGAAGCTATTTTATTGGGGTCCGTTGGATGGACTTGGAATTTGACTATTTCGTCCGCCAGTTTAAAGGGGGTGTACTTGGATCTTTTGTCGAGTACCACATCGTCCCTATTCACTATGGAGCGCAGCGCAGTCAGTTCCTCAGCCGCTAGGGCTTCGGATGGTGCCTCGAGGGCCAGTGCGGCTATCTTGTTTTCAGCGCGGAGTGCTATGTCCGGATCGCTAGCGAGAGTGATGATCCCGTTAGGCCCGGGCATCTTGAGCTTCATGTACCCGTAATGGGGTATTTCTTGGAAGATTGTAAACGCTTCCCGCCCTAGCAGAGCGTGATAACCGCTGCTGAACGGAGCCACATGGAACGTGATCTCTTTGGACCTGTAATTATCCGGCGTGCCGAACACCACATCCAGTGTGATTTTACCTGTACAGCGCGCTTCCCGACTGGGGATTATTCCTCTAAAGGTTGTGCTGCTTCGCTCAGTGCGGTTCTAGTCTATTTTCAATTTTTGAAGGGTTTCCTCGTAAATGAGGTTCAATCCGCTACCGCCGTCCATGAGTACCTTGGTAAGACGAAAGCCGTCCACTATTGGACTGAGGACCATTGCGGCTGCTGCTCGGGCTGTTCGGAATTTAGGTTCATCACTGGCGTTAAAGGTAATAGCCGTGTCACTCCATCGGTTTATTGTTGCTACTTGGTAGACTTCGGCAAGGCTGCAGATGTCGGATTTCAGGTTCCGGCAGACCCTTGAGGTTCGAACACTGGGGTACGCGCGGGGATTTCGCCTCCTACCTACCTGCACCCCTCCGCCTCGCTAAGATCTAAGCTAGGGACAGAACAACACAAATGACACAGGGTTTATATTGGTTCGGGCCACCGTTGTGGTGTAATACCCTACTCCAGTGTGTGGTGTGGTGGATTGCCTCTTGGGCTGATGATGATGAACAATACAAGGAAGAACAGCCTCGCGAGGGTCTGCTCTTGGCTGGGGCGATGAACTGCTGGGAGGAGTTCAGTCACCCTTCTCTCTCTCTGATTCTGATTCTCTCCTTTCTCTCTACTTCTCTTCTCCTTCTCTCGTCGTCTCTCCCCCCTTCTTCTTTCTCTCTACTCGTCCCCCTTTTTCCTGTGGGTGGCTGGTCCTATTTATAGAGGCCCTGGTCCTCTTCCCAAATATCGAGCGGGAAGGGAGCCAACAATGGCGGGCTAATTTGAAGGGGGACAGCTAGTACTAGCTATCCTGACAAAAGTAGTCTTCGCCTGCACAAAGCTCTGGTGGTGACGCCGTCCTGGGCTCCACGATGACCTCCGTCTTGCAGTCCTCCTGGTCTTGGTATTATTGCACCGAAATAGCAACCTTTGCCTGACGCTCGGTACTCCGCGGCTGCGCTTGCCCCCTTTGCACCAAAGAGGAAAGGAGGACACTGCGCGGGCTGGCACCCGCCTGGCGCCTTTGGTCGTCATGGCTTGCGTCACGGGCACCTCGTGAGGTACCCCGCCTTGATCTCTCCGCCTCCTCGCGAGCCAACCTGATGAGGCCGTGCCTGAGGAAGCTCCGCGTCGTCTACCCCGCGAGGCTTGGCCCCTCGCGAGGTTCTTGGGTCTGTGTTGGTGAAGATGGGCTGTGCTGGGCCCCCCTTTGAGCCACACCGCAGGCCGCAGGCAGGCAAGTCTAGGGACCCCCGTTCCCAGAACACCGACAGTAGCCCCCGGGCCCAAGGCGCGCCCGGACTTGGCCGTGCAGGGAGCCGGAAGGGCAAGAGCGAAGCGCCGCGGGCCCTAACAGCCTGCGGCCTTGGGCGCCGCGTGGGGGTTGATTGGACGTGGGCGTCTCCACTTCCCCATGGCGCCTCGGCCACTGCACGGATTGGGCAAGTCCCTGCATGCAAAGCGGGTCATGATTACCTGCGATCATGGAGGTATGCGGTTGGCCTTCGCCGGCTATAAGTACGGAACGGCGTGCGCCCTTCCAGTCCATCCCTCCTTGCTTCTCCTTCTTCCCGGTCCTTGCTCCGTCTTGCTGCGATGGCTCCGATCCGCCGGTTCTCGACGGCAGAGAAGGGAAAGGCTCCCCGAGAGGAACCTAACCCGCTCCCGCCGAAGAAACGGCTCGTCCTCCATGGCCCGGACGAGGGGGCCATCAGGTGGTGCCGAGGCCTTGGTGCGAGCGGGCACCGCCGGGGTTCCCGCTTCCCTTGTATGCCCACATCGAGGGCCCTGAAGGAGCTGATGCTGATCGCCATGGGCGTAGCCGCCGTCGGCGCCGACGGGTCATGAAGGTGTGGGTCGTCCCCCCTGGGGTCCACACCGAGGGCTCCTCCCGAGAGCTCGTGCTCCATGTCGCCATGCCTCCTCAGTCTTGGATTCGCCTTCCTCCCTTCTTCGCCTCCATCGTCCCGCAGGGAGAGCCCCTGGAGCTTTGGCTGCAGCACGCCGGCTGCAGCACCCTCGCGACCGAGGCAGAGGTCGCGGTCATTGCCCCGAGCGAGGTCTTCATGACTCGAGGCTAGAGCGAAATCGCCCAGGTTTGCAGGACAAGAGGCGCCTTCGCGATCCACTTGGAGTACGACTGTGCTTCGGTGATGTTCTTCAAGGTCTTCGATGCGAACGGGCGCCGGCTGGAGTGCTGCCCCGGGAGAGGTGGTCGGGACCCTGCTGCGGCGAGGACTGGGCCCGCCGACCGCTCCCTTGGCGGCTCCTCAGGCGGTGGAGGCGTCAGAGGTTCCAGCGACTCCGGCGAGCTCTTCGCGACTTCGGAGACGAGCGAAGACAGCTACGAGCCCCCGAGACGGCGCCGCTCCTGGAGCAGGGCGGGCTCGTCAGGCCGCCGCCGACTCTGATCTGGATGGGGTTGGCGCCGGTGCCTGATGGCCCACTGTTGATGATGGTGTCTTCTGCAGGGGCGCGCGTAGTTAGTGCCCCTTTAGGATCTGTTCCCTGCGAGGAATCAAAGCCGCGTCCCGTGGGGGCTTGTAAGGTGCCTGTGATCCTGTTTTGTTAATACAACCCTTGTCGTAGAACTGTGCGAGTTGCTCATTCCGTCTTAGCTCTGTCCTCCCTTTCGAACCTCACGAGGACTTGGTGCTCTGCGCCGACAGGTCCTAGTCCCAAGGCGGCTTCAGCCGTCGCTGGTATGCCAGGTCGCGATGCCGTGGTCAAGGCCAGAAGGTGAGCGACCCGGAGTCCGGTAAGAGCCCCTCAGTCGCGATGCTCAGGAGGTCCCCTTTGGCGCTCAAGCAGCCATCGTTCGGTGAGAAAGGAGAGCGGCGTTGTTAACACGGGATTGCATTAGGTGCGGGGGTGGTGCCACGGTAGCTGGTGCTTCCGAGTGGTGACTTATCTCGAGAATCAGGGGTCGCTCTCTGGTGTGTCGCCGGGTCCGTCCATCGGCAGGCGTGAGGTTGCTCGGCGAGGTCCTCGCGTGTCCCTCCCCTCTCGCCTTTGCTCCCCTTTCTGCTCTACGTCCTCGGTTCCCGGCCCTCGAGCGAGTCTCAGCCATTGCTGGTATGCTAGGTCGCGATGCCATGAACAAGGCCAGAGGGTGAGGGCTGGAGAGCCAGTAGGAGCCCTGAGTCGCGATGCTCAGGCACCCCCCCTTTAACGTGCAAGCGGTTCGCGCGGATGAGAGCGAAGGAGACACCGCAAGGGCCTCGCCTGACGTAGCTCCTTCAGGAGATCCTGTAGACTCATCATAGAAAAAACGAGGGGTTGCCGTGACAATTGACAGTCAGCCGTTGGTTGCTTCCGAGGGGTACGAGGCACTGAAGGCTTGACGAGGTGGCGCCATGCGGGGCTGCCGCGGCCAGAGCTCAGCCATTCAGGTTTGTCGGTGTTGCAGGGACGGACCCATGCGCAAGCGTCATGCCGTTTGAGAGCAGTTCCGTCAGTTGGCGTCAGTTGAGCGGGCAGCTAGGTCAAACACATTAGCTGCGAAGGAGTGGATTCATTCAAATAGATGCTGGGAAGGCGGACATCACTGGGTCTGGCCCGAGCGACTTGGGGATCATGCAGCCCGAGGTGCGCCCCCAACAAGGTAAGCTAACAACATGAAATAAAAGGGATACATGCCGCAGGGACGAACCCACACAGCCTGGGAATAATGCAGCCCTGGGGGGGCGCTCCCAGCTGGAAGTGAAACTTGAAAGATGTCACCTGATGACATTGAGGACGATGGGGTGTTGGTGTAGCAGACTCGGTGGGCTGCGGAAGCCGATCCTCACGAGCCCCCAGGCCCAGGGGCCTCGGGAGGCTCCGGAGGCGCTGGTGGATCCCTGCGGACCATCTCCATCTCCGCCAGGGCTGCGGAACGCCTGGCCTCTTGTGCCTCCACGATGCCCCTCATGAGGCGCTGGTACGTGACAGCCGCCTTCGGCAAGCCGTCAGGCATGCGAACGTAGCTGTGGGGTGGACCTCCGCAGCGCCCCACTCACGAGGGCCAGAGGCGCTCCAGAGAGGCGACTCGACTGAGCCCTGGTATGTCGATGCAGACGCGCAGCCCACCATCCTCGCCTAGATGGGGAGCCACTGCTGGTAGACGGCGGCCGCCTTTCATGACCCTTGACTCCTGTAGCTCCTGAATGGCCTTGCTGGCGAACTCCTGAGGGTCTGGCTCTCCTTGCCTTACTCCCTCTTGAGGGAAACGTGCTTCGAAGCATGCCTCCATGTGGTGCCCAAGCGCCTCCCTCGTGACCCTAGCCAGGTCGGTGGCCCTCCAGGGGAGAGCCCCCGAGCCCTGCCTGAGGAGGGCGCTGGGTGCGCTTTCCTATGCGATGGAAGGAGGTTCCCCCTGGGCAGGCACGGGCCCAGAGGGGCCTGCCTCCTGAGGGGCCGGGCCGAACAACGTCTTCTTCTTCTTGGGGGCGGTCTCGAGAAGCCTCCTGCTTCCGCCATCCGGGTCTTCCAGTGACGCGGCCTGAAAGGCTCGTTCCAGGGAACACACCGCATCCTTCTCTTCACACGGCACCGTGATGACTCCGCCACTTCCTGGCATCTTGAGGACGTTGTAGCTGTGGTAAGTTACGAACATGAACTTGGCCAGCGCCGGGTACCCAAGGATGGCGTTGTGCGGCAGGCGAATGTGAGCGACGTCGAAGTCGATGAGCTCAGTGCGGTAGTTGTCGCGTGCCCTGAAGGTGACAGGGAGGCGTACCTGCCCAATCGGGACCGTGGAGCCGTCGGTGATTCCGGAGAAGGGCTTGGTTGGCTGAAGCTGGCTGTAGGGCACTTGGAGATTGTTGAATGTTTCCACAGACAGGACGTTGAGCCCTGCCAAGCCATCGATGAGGGTCCTGGTGACCACCACGTTGCTGATGATTGGGGAACAAAGCATCGGGAGGACTCCGGCTGTAGCCGCACACTTGACCTGATCTGCTGAGCTGAACGTGATGGCGCACGCCGACCACCTGAGTGGGCGCGTGGCCTCAAGCCTGGGGAGGACTGCATTCACTTCACGGGCGAACTGCTTGAAGATGCGTTGAGAGGCTGGGGCTAAGCCCCGCCCAGGATGCAGGCGATCGTGCGCGGCTCCTGGAAGCCCCCAGCCCCCTCGTCTTGGTGGCGGTCCTCGTTTCTCCTTGGCTGCAGCGGTAGCGGAGGGAGGCCTGCGTTGCCATGCGGGCAATCCTCGTGAGGCTGATCCCTCCAGTCTCCCTCGACAGGCGGGTCTTGCCAGCGATCCTCGCGAGGTTGATCGCGCCACCCTTGCACTACAAGAAATATGTCAACTTATGACCTTCTGTCAGTGACCCTCAAAGAATTGGTCATAAATTTATGACCATTTTAGACCAATTGGTCAAAAGCTTTTCAGGGGGCTCCAAACCCTAAACCATTGCGACCATTTTGGCCAGAAAGGTCGTAATTTCCTTACACTAAATGGTCACAAAGCAAACAGTGCTAGTCCGCTGCCTTATTTCTAGTTGTTAATGACCAATATAGATGGTCATAGCCTTGTAGATTGTGGTGGGTTGTGATGACTAGGCGCCATCTCATCAGTTTTGCCTATGTGTCATGTCCATGTGGCAGTTTTTGCCCTAGGTTGTGAAGCAACCTATATTTCTATCATTCCCAAAATTCCCAAAAAAATCTCATAAATTCTTTGGGTCATATCTTCATAAAATATGTAAAAATCCTTCCTTGCCTAGTTCAAAACTAATTCAATAATATTCATTTTCCTATTATGTTCACAACAACACTTTATGAAGCAAGTGCTATTTATATATTCTTGATTGCCCTAGGAATTTTTGGGCACTCTTTCCTATCCAAATCATTACCGCATGACAAAATTCAGCTCCATTTGCCTAGCAAATCTTTCTCGGCAAATTTCCAAAGTTTTTGTCCACCTAGAAGCATTGTGAAGAAAGTACCTTTTTTATATCTCTAAATTACATGAAATTTATACTGTGTCTTCATATGCCCAAATTATCACCCTCCTTCAAATTGCAGCTCATTCAAATCATCTATGTGAGCCCAGGTTCAATTTATATTTTATGGCCAAATTGGCACGTTGCAAAGCAAGTGTTATATAGACCCCTCCTATTACCCTCAAACTTTTCGGGCACTCTTCCATACCCAAATCATTGCCACATGATAATATTCAGCTCAATTTTCCTAGTAAATCTTTCTCGGGAAATTTCCAAAGTTTCTACCTCGAGAGAAGCTTTGTGAAGTAAGTACTAGCTAGACTTACCCAAATGATCTGAAAATTGACCAGCGCATGACCATACCTCAGTAACTTACATACACCAATTTTGAGCCCATTTCATTCATCCAATCTCTCTCACTAGTTTTCCCAAGTTTCTGTCCATAGAAGAGCATTGTGAAGGAAGTACTATTTTGGCATGTCCAAATGGTATCAATTTTCTACAATGCTTTCCTATGCCCAAATAACCATCCTCCACAAAATTTCAGCTCAATCCATTCATTATTTTGAGCCCAGCTTCAACATTCATATTTTTGTCCAGCGTGGTACTTTGCAAAGCAAGTACCACCTAGGATCCTCCTTTTGAGCTAAAAATTTGTGAAGACATTCTCCTTAGTAGATGATCATCCTCATCCAAAACTCACGCCCATTGGCCATGTGCATTTCCCGTACCGCTAATCAAACACTTGGCTGCTAATTCATGTTTGAGCATCGATCGGTCTTCTCGTGAGAATCTTATGTTGTAATTTTCTTCCTAGCACCAACCTGGGGAGTGCCCAACCCACTAGACATGCCTAAGCCGCCCTGAATAGATGGCAACATTACGGTCACGCGGTGACCACGCGACGGGCATGCGAGTTTACGCGCTCTAGAGTTGAGGCCCTCGGCCACCGCCCAAACCTTGACGTATCGCCACCAAACCATGTATTTATGATTAAATAGGTCCTTATGTAACTAGAAATGATTTTTGGAAAAAATAAATAGCAAACTATGAGGCAGCTGCAGTTCAAATTTGACCCGCTTCCAACTGAATCGGCGGAAATTTGTCTTTTTCACGAGAGGTGGATCAAAATTTTTTACACCCAACCATTTTGTCAATTGTGCATTAAATATGTCCTAGTATTTTATAAAAATGATTCGGTCCAATTTTGCAACAATTATTTGGTAGTTCCTTCACAAAAAAACCTCCTTTCGGGCACTCGAAAAATGGAAAATGGATTTTTCGTCCAACGAAAATGAAAACTTCCATAGGCAACATTGTTTGCCATTCCAATATGCACCCTTGTGCACAATATGACATCATTTGAACAAACTATGCCATGAATGTGGCCATAAGATTGATCATTTGGCTTGAAAGCCATTGATCTCCACACATGATAGCTCGTTTCTGAGAACACTTTTTTAAAATAATTGCCGTATTACAAGTTTGTTATTTTTCTAGGAACTTGGCCACATATGATGACACAATGAGAAGGTTTCCCAATTTTTTGATTTTTTTTGAATTTTTTATACCCGTTTCAAAATGCGGTCAAAACGGCGGGAATGACCGTTCCTAGCTAGTGGTTGAATCTTGGAATTTTTTTGGTGTTTCTCTGATTAAATAGATACTTATGTGCCTAGAAATGATTTTTAAAAAAAATAAATAGCAAACTATGAGGCAGCCGCAGTTCAAATTTGACCCGCTTCCAGCTGAATCGGCGGAAATTTGCCTTTTTCACGAGAGGTGGATCAAAAATTTTTACACCCAACCATTTTGTGAATTGTGCATTAAATATGGCCTAGTATTTTATAAAAATGATTCGGTCCAATTTTGCAACAATTATTTGGTAGTTCCTTCACAAAAAAACCTCCTTTCGGGCACTCAAGAAATGGAAAATGGTTTTTTTGTCCAACGAAAATGAAAACTTCCTTAGGCAACATTGTTTGCCATTCCAATATGCACCCTTGTGCACAATATGAGATCATTTGAACAAACTATGCCACGAATGTGGCCATAAGATTGATCATTTGGCTTGAAAGCCATGAATCTTCAGAGATGATAGCTCATTTCTGAGAACACTTTTTTAAAATAATTGTCGTATTACAAGTTTGTTATTTTTCCTGGGAACTTGGCCACATATAATGACACAATGCGAAGGTTTCCCAATTTTTTGATTTTTTTTTGAATTTTTTATGCCCGTTTCAAAATGCGGTCAAAACGGCGGGCTTGACCGTTCCTAGCTAGTGGTTGAATCTTGGAAAACTTTTGGTGTTTCTCATATTAAATAGATACTTATGTACCTAGAAATGATTTTTGGAAAAAATAAATAGCAAACTATGAGGCAGCTGCAGTTCAAATTTGACCCGCTTCCACCTAAATCGGCGGAAATTTGTCTTTTTCACGAGAGGTGGATCAAAACTTTTTACACCCAACCATTTGGTCAATTGTGCATTAAATATGGCCTAGTATTTTAGAAAATTGATTTGGTCCAATTTTGCAACAATTATTTGGGAGGTCCTTCACAAAAAAACCTCCTATCGGGCACTCAAAAAATGGAAAATGGATTTTTCGTCCAACGAAAATGAAAACTTCCTTAGGCAACATTGTTTGCCATTCCAATATGCACCCTTGTGCACAATATGAGATCATTTGAACAAACTATGCCATGAATCTGGCCATAAGATTGATCATTTGGCTTGAAAGCCATTGATCTCCACACATGATAGCTCGTTTCTGAGAACACTTTTTTAAAATAATTGCCGTATTACAAGTTTGTTATTTTTCCTATGAACTTGGCGACATATGATGACACAATGCGAAGGTTTCCCAATTTTTTGATTTTTTTTGAATTTTTTATGCCCGTTTCAAAATGCGGTCAAAACGACAGAAATGACCGTTCCTAGCTATTGGTTGAATATTGGAATTTTTTTGGTGTTTCTCTGATTAAATAGATACTTATGTACCTAGAAATGATTTTTGGAAAAAATAAATAGCAAACTACAAGGCAGCTGCAGTTCAAATTTGACCCGCTTCGAGCTGAATCGGCGGAAATTTGTCTTTTTTACGAGAGGTGGATCAAATATGGCCTAGTATTTTATAAAAATGATTTGGTCCAATTTTGTCAATTGTGCATTAAATATGGCCTAGTATTTTATAAAAATGATTTGGTCCAATTTTGCTACAATTATTTGGTAGTTCCTTCACAAAAAAACCTCCTTTCGGGCACTCGAAAAATGGAAAATGGATTTTTCGTCCAAAGAAAATGAAAACTTCCTTAGGCAACATTGTTTGTCATTCCAATATGCACCCTTGTGCACAGTATGAAATAATTTGAACGAACTATGCCATTCCAAAATGCACCCTTGTGCAAAAAACACAAGAGAAACAAATAGAAAAACACAACTACATAAGCTTGAAAAAGTATTTGATGTGCTCCACATGTGCTATGATTGTGAATTATAAAATTGATGTGCTCCAAATTTACAACAAATATTTGCTAGGTTCTTTATAAAAATATTATTTTGGACACTCGAAAAATGATTCTCTTACAAAAAACTCATATCTTAGAACACTTTTTTAATGTTATTAACAATATTCAAAGTTTGTTATTTTTACTGAAAAGTAATTCACACTTGGTGACACAATGGGAAGGTTTTTTATTTCCATATTTTTATAAATTTCTTAGGTAGTCAAATAACAGACATGATTCATAATCTTATTTTCAATCGATTATGACCAATTTAAATGGTCTTAACATCATCAAAGGGGATACTCTGTTCTGATTGGTCTAAAATCAGCTCACGCGGATCATGGCTTAAGCACCGTCGGATGCGCCCGGATCCAACGGCAGCCCACACCCCCCTCGTCGCTCTCACCCCCTCCCGAATCACCCTGTATCCCTCTCATCCTCGTCCACCCATGAAACCCTAGCCCCCTTCTCCCAATCGCCGCCGCCCAGATCCAATCCAAGTCAGAGCCCCCGGCCTCCATCTCCATTCCTGCGCGCGTCGGCCACCTCCCTCCGGCGGAGCTCGACCCCCACCCCCCAATCACCGCTGCTCCACCCTCTCCCGCGCCCCTCGATCCCAGATCCCCATCTCCAAGTCACCCTCTCCCTCCCTTAGATCTCGATCCGCCGCCGCCCACCATCGACGACCCTCACCATAGACGAGATCGAGCTCCTCCCTCCCTCCCGTTCTCCCCTAGCCTTATCCACTCCGAGCCAACCAACCACTCCGTCCTTGGGATTTTGTCGCGCGGCGCCTCGTCTCGCCGGCCCGGCGACCACAGGTAGGCAGTCCACAGCCAGGATGGCGGCGTGCCCCGCCACGACCACGTACACGCAAGTCGGTGGCGCTGCCGTGCCAGATGGCGGACGCCGACGACCCGACAGGCAGTGCGGCGGGCGCGGGGGGCATGGGGATGGACATCGGCTGGCCCACCGACGTCTGCCACGTCGCGCACGTCACCTTCGACCGCCGCCAGGGCTTCCTCGGCCTCCTCGTCGAGTTCGAGCTCCAGATCCCCTGCCCAGCGCCCAGCGCCAGGTTACTCACCAACCAACTCCGCTCCTTCTAGATTACTGCTTGCCTGCTGAACCGTGTGCCCCAGCGAGGACGAGGATTCAGTTCAGATTTCAAATGCGTGTGCTTCCTTTCCGGCCTGCAGGGCGAGCGTCTTTGGGGTGTCGCCGGAGTCGATGCAGTGCGGCTACGACGACAGGGGGAACTCGGTGCCCAAGATCCTCCTGCTCATGCAGGAGTGGCTCTACACCCAGGATGGCCTCAAGGTAGCGCACTCCACAGGCAAAGCCATTACTCTGTTCCTCTTTGCTAGCTGAAACTTCGTCTAATTTGGGACCCTTCTGAATTTGTCAGGAACATGAACTGTTCATAGTTCCTAATTTAAGCCTACGATCTGTGATGTCTAGCCATTTCGTTTTGTAGTTTAGATCTGATAAGCAATTGCAGTACGAGGATCGTGCTTTTCATGAGACATGGGTGCACTTCTGTACTAGTATAGTTGCCACTTGTGAGAAATCTCAAATCTAGTTAGGCCATTATCATGCTTTACATAGTCATTTAGTGGTCCAATGTTGCATTACATCTCCGGACTTGCATTATTGACGAGGGTGTATTTGGTCTGGGGCTCCATTAAAAAGGGAAGCATAAATATTCTGTCTGCCACATAATTCTTTGTGGCTTCCTGTACTGCAAACATTGGCCGGGATGTTATTTGTGTGAGCAATCAGAAGGAAGCAAATAAACATGTTGTCTTGTGTACATTTCACCATCCGTCGACCATTTTTTTATATCATCATCTTATTAACGTGACCAAAACTTACTCTTGTTCTTGCCCTTGCAGGTCGAGGATATTGTCTGAGCGGCCAGGCGAGCCTGCTACAGAGCTTTGCCCATGGCAGCAACTGCGTGATTGAAATTAGCTTCAGTTTTACTAGGATGTGTAATTGTGTTTCTAATGTGCATTATAAGTGTGGTTTCTAATGTGCTTATGCTATATTAATGCATCAACCTGACATGTTACAAACCTTGAGCCAGAACCTATGACATCTCATTTTAAATGGTAATCATTGTTATTAAAATGCTACTATTTGATTTCATACAAGTATGTGCCCCCAACTGCTGTATAGTTGTATCCACATTTGTTTTGTACAAGTATATGACGAGCTGATGAACCAGCTACATACCCTGATATACAACGACTGATTGTTTCCAAATGAAGTAGTCCGTTATAATTTTCTATAACACTAATACTCGATGATTACAAGCAGAAGTAGTCCCTATTTTTGCGTTACTCACTTTTCTTGAAAGTTGCATACACGTTTTTTTAATTCAGATGTGTGTACCACTGGATATGCACTCGTAGTACAACACAGATCAGTAAACACTTGGTCAGGATTATGTTATCCTTGTTATCCTTTTTTAATTCAGAGGTGTTTTCACTTTTTGGTGCTGAGAATAGTAGCAAGTAGCGTCACCAGAGATGGAATTCTTGCTTCAAGGGTGAATGCTTGTCATTTTCTGCAGAATGCTAACACGAGTGCTACTTGAATCCTTAGAGTTGGTTTTTATTTCAGTACATCTAGTATCAAATATGGTATTTGTCATAACTAACGAATTAGGAGCCAATTTCCTTTCCCTTCTTGCTGTTTATTAAGAGTTGGGTCACTTGTAGAATTGTTCTTTAGATAGGCTTCTGAAGGAGCCAATTACCTTGCCCTTATTGCTGTTTCTTAAGAGTAAGTCACTTGAAGAATTGTTCTTTACATAGGCTTGTGAAGGATAGGGAAGCACCTTACCTATCATTGAACCCATCTATACTCGCTTCAGCTGCAACTCTATGTTTAATTCCGTGCCTGGGATTACTAATTGAGTTGTTCTACTACATCTTGTGATGAACTAAAGAAGATCCATTGTTTCGTTTTGTCATTATGCTGCATATGTTTCCAACTCCAGTATTTCTGTTTTTCTTTATCACCTTATCCAACATTGTATATTCCTGTATTGATGCATGCCAACTATGAAAAGATCTTGTATTAAGCTCTAGTTGGCTGTTAATTATGTTGTGTTAGTTGCTGACTAACAACGGCCTGTGGCGGCTGGGCATTAGAAACACAATCTGTCTGTATGTAATCTAACTTGCAGTGTGTGTGTGCCATGCAGGGAGGTGGTGATCAGGTGAACGACATATGCCTGGAAGACCTCCGGCCCAGCTCAACTCCATCTCCATGCACCTCGGCGAGATCGTCGGTAATGGACGCCGCCTACCTCGTATCATTCTTTCTGGATAACATTCTAGTGTGGCAACATTTAGGAATTTACAGCTCCCTGTTCATGGTGCTATGCAAACTCTGAAAATTGGTACTTCAGTCAAATGTTCTTTCCTTTCTAAACAACTGTGCGCCTCGCTGAGATCGTCTTACCTGGCATCATTCCATACTAGTATAGATAGCATCCAAATACGGTGTGCTGTTCACTGGTTTTATTTTCATACGATGACAAGAGTTGATGAATATTCAGGCATACTAGAACATATTTCGTGGCAATTCTAGAACTGCAGAAGTTGACCTGTTTGTTGTAGAATTCAATAGGCAGTATCCTTCACATATTTTGTGGTTTTATTGTAACGTCAAGTTTTCATCACAAACACTAGTTGTTTATTATGAAACATTCATTCTACTGCACACTATTTAGTTATTATCTAAAAACACAATTCAGTTAACTTATACTTTATCTTTTAGATTTGTAGCTTCAAACCTGGCAAAATGGACATCTAGCTTCTACTTTTGAACAAACTAAAATGCAATGCACATAGATAGACATGCATCATAGGCAGTACTTGTTTCTAAGTCAGCTAAGCATAATCTCTTGTTTAATCCAAATTGTGTTATTAAAAGTTGCGCATAATGTGTTCTTCTCTTGCTTCATGGATCATGTGCCTAGACAACAGTTTGCTCCACTAATGTTATATCTCTCTCATTGTAGGATGGCAAGTTGTGGCAGCTGGAGCATGTTGCATAAGAGAGAGCAATGAAATCCATTGTACTGTTCCGTTAAAAAAAGTACATTGTGCTGTTTTGATAGTAGCAGATGTGCCATCATTTTTTCTTATTGTATATTCCTGTGTAAGGAAATTTATTCCTGAGATGATTTTTTGTGTTATGTAAACCTGGGAGATATTTTCTTTTTGTGTTATGTAAACCTGGGAGTTTTCCTAATTTGAATGAAATAATGTTGGATGTATGTGTGTGATTGGGCTAAAGTCTGCTTGGGCCAAACTGGACAAATAATTGGGTTGAAACAGGCCACATACCAACAAGCATTGAACAATTTTAAAAATGAAATGAAATGTCTTACATAAAAAAGAAATGGACTGCAAAAAGCTCAAAGGCCAAAAAAATTGCATGAATCTCAAAAAGTAACAAGGCTAAATTGTTGGGCCTGGCCCATGAAGCCGATAAAAAATTGACAGAAAAAATATATAAAAAGGCCGAATTGTTGGGCTAGGCCCATGTATAAAATCGAATTGGACCGGGCTGAATCTTGTGCCACATCAGATTGCCACCTGGATGCCTACGTGGCCTGGGGAGGTTGCTAGTGACCAAAACGCCACAGTAGATGTATTTTGGTCATAAATGTCTACGACCATTCCAGAAGAAAGGTCGCTATAGTCAGTTTATGACGCCCAGCTTTTGACCTTATGTTTTTGGTCACAAAAAGGTCATAAATGGAAATTTGTGACCTTTCAGTGACCAATAGTGGTGGTCATAAGTTGACATATTTCTTGTAGTGTTGGCGCGGGCCACGGTCTTCCTAGCGTCCTGTGTTCCTTCCTCCTCCTCGACCATAGCCCCGGTCAACGCGGTCGGGGCGACGGCCGATCCTTCCTTCTCGCACGGCTCGGAGCTCTTGACATTCGTTGGTGTTGTGGGTGTGGAGGTCATGGTACACACAGTACCGACTGCCCTTGGAAGGTTTGGGCTGATCTCTTCCCCGCTTGGTGTCTGGTTCTGCCGCGAGCACGGCAGCCCCCTTGCGCTTCACGTCCTTGTCCTTGGGCTTCTTCTCTTCTGGGTCTGCGGCAGGCAGCTCGAGGAGGGAGAGACGCCCTTCCTCAGCCCTGGCGCACTTGGTCGCCAAGTTGAACAGCTCCAAGGAAGTGCACAGGTCTTCATGCATCGCCAGCTCCTCCTTCATCTTGACATCGCACACGCCGTCGGAGAAGGCTGAGATGATGGCCTCCTCAGTCACCTTGGGAATCTTCAGGCATGCATTGTTGAAGCGCTGGATGTACTTCTGCAGGGTCTCCCCGGGTTGTTGCTTGATGTGGCGCATGTCGCTCACGGTGGATGGCCGGCCGCGAGTACCTTGGAAGTTGGCGATGAAGCGGGTGCGCATCTCGTCCCAGGAGGAGATCGTGCCTGGAGCCAGGTTCAGGAGCCAGGTGCGGGCCCCGTCCTTGAGCGCCCTGGGAAACCAGTTCGCCATGACCTTCTCGTCTCCGTTGGCAGCTTCGATGCCCAGCTCGTAGAGCTGGAGGAACTCCGCAGGGTCAGCCGTGCTGTCGTAACGAGGAGGCAGGTCTGGCTTGAACTTGCTGGGCCACGCGACGCTGCGTAGCTCGGTGGTGAAGGCACGGCAGCCTGCTGTGGCCAAGGGAGGCCTTGGGTGACGGAGAGCTTGGTCTTGCATGTCCCCACGCGCTGCAGCTGGGTCTTGACATGCGGGAACAGGAGCATGGTCGCGACGTGCTGGAGCAGGGAGCGCCCGGGCAGCTTCTTGCGGGCGAGGGACTTCTTGGCAGCTCTGCTCTTGCCGCGCTGGCACCTGACGGAGTGGGTTCCGCCCAGGGGCCACGCACCTTGGAGCCATGGTGCCTTCTTGTGGAGGAGGCGGCCGGGGCGCCGCCGGAGCTTCGTCGCCCGCGCGGGACGGGGTGCGGTGCAGTGGAGCGGACGGCGCAGGAGAGCCCCCTGCGGCGCGGACGAGCTCGGCGACGCGGTCAAGCCATTCTTCGTAGACGTCGTCAACGGGACGGTAGCGCAGGAGCTCGTTTGCCGCGATGAGCGGAGCTCGAGCCTCCATGGGTGCGCGGAGCGCGTGGGACGAGGAACCAGCTGGGGTGAGCGAGGGAGTAGCGGTGCGGCCGTCTTGCCGCACGGACGGATGCTGAGACGATGCTTGCTTCTCGTCCCCCGCTGGGCCGGTGGCGGCGTTGACGGCAGGTGACGGGGAACGACGAGGACGCCCGCCGACAGGAGCCGTCTGGGCGATGCGGGAAGCGAGAGCGGCCCGGCACACGGCGCGGGCCCGACGAGCGTCAGACATGGGCGCGATGGTCGGAGGAGAACGAGGCGTTGGAAGACGAATTCCGGTGCACCCCTACCTGGCGCGCCAAATGTTAGATTTCGGGTTCCGGCAGACCCTTGAGGTTCGAACACTGGGGTGGGCGCGGAGATTTCGCCTCCTACCTACATGCACCCCTCCGCCTCGCTAAGATCTAAGCTAGGGACAGAACAACACAAATGACACAGGGTTTATACTGGTTCGGGCCACCGTTGTGGTGAATACCCTACTCTAGTGTGTGGTGTGGTGGATTGCCTCTTGGGCTGATGATGATGAACAATACAAGGAAGAACAGCCTCGCCAGGGTCTGCTCTTGGCTGGGGCGATGAACTGCTGGGAGGAGTTCAGTCACCCTTCTCTCTCTCTGATTCTGATTCTGATTCTCTCCTTTCTCTCTACTTCTCTTCTCCTTCTCTCGTCGTCTCTCCCCCTTCTTCTTTCTCTCTACTCGTCCCCCTTTTTCTTGTGGGTGACTGGTCCTATTTATAGAGGCCCTGGTCCTCTTCCCAAATATCGAGCGGGAAGGGAGCCAACAATGGCGGCCTAATTTGAAGGGGGGCAGCTAGTACTAGCTATCCTGACGAAAGTAGTCTTCGCCTGCACAAAGCTCTGGTGGTGACGCCGTCCTGGGCTCCACGATAACCTCCGTCTTGCAGTCCTCCTGGTCTTGGTCTTGTTGCACCGAAATAGAAACCTTTGCCTGATGCCTCGGTACTCCGCGGCTGAGCTTGCCCCCTTTGCACCGAAGAGGAAAGGAGGGCACTGCGCGGGTTGGCACCCACCTGGCGCCTTTGGTCGTCATGGCTTGCATCACGGGTACCTCATGAGGTACCCCGCCTTGATCTCTCTGCCTCCTCGCGAGCCAGCCTGATGAGGCCGTGCCTGAGGAAGCTCCGCGTCGTCCGCCCCGCGAGGCTTGGCCCCTCGCGAGGGTCTTGGGTATGTGTTGGTGAAGATCGGCCGTGCTGGGCCCCCCTTTGAGCCACGCCGCAAGCCGCAGGCAGGCAAGTCTGGGGACCCCCATTCCCAGAACACCGATAGCGGAGTGTCCTTTTTCGCATATTATTTGATGCGAAAGTCTCGAAGACAGTTAATACCGTATTGCTGTCTTTGGGGTGGCTTTCTGTGGCCTCCGGAATTAGGAGATTTTTGCCAATTTTGGCCACCTGCCGGAGTATCCAACATGCTCTAAGGCTGTGAGTTGGTGTAGCGTCCTCTGTACTGTGAATTTTACAGGGTCCATTAAGCCACCCTTCCAGTACGGTTCCATGCCCTGTAGAGGGTTTTTGCTTTTTGGTGTTTGACCCGGGTGTCTGGCGATGATGCACCCTTTTATTTCAGACTGGGTTTGTATTCAGGGCCGGATCGTCCCAAAATTTTATTTCGGTTTTCTAGGCGCTTTCCATCGCACGGTACTTTCGTATGATGGATGCCAAGTCAGCGAAGCATGTAATATCATGGCGACTTATGGCGTTGAGGATTCCCTTGTCCGAGCAATTATTGCAAAAGATTGAGATTGCATCTTCCTCGCGGCAGTCCTTTATCCTGTTCTTAACCAGGAGGAATCTGGCCCAGTAATGATGTACTGTTTCATCGGGCTCTTGCCTAATTTGGGATAGATCGCTTATGTTCGGGTGGGTGGGTGGTATTAAATCCGAAGCCTCGCCCCATCTGAGGCTCAGAGGCCGAGGAATTTCCGAACTCGAAAATTTGGATTGCTGGATGTTGTCCAATGAATCCAGCCCGTCGCCTGACTCTAAGTTCAGGTCTTGAGTGATATCCTCCCCTCCGCGGGTATCCGGCTTGGAGGGATCGGGAATCCGGACGTAGCTAGTCCTTAATATAGATGAAGGGTCGCTGCACTGTCCCTCTACCATGACAACGTGATGGGTGACTTGGGGAGAGTTAATCTCTCTCAGATCGGGTTTAGGCCCAATCTGGTCGTAATCCGTAGCGACTCCCGGGCGGCGATGCGATCCAAGAGCTCGTTTATTGAGGAGAGCTCCATTGGATCTAACTGCTCGGCGAGTTCCGAGCTGACATGAAGATTGTTTTTGATGGCTCGAGAGGTCGTCGTCGGCGCAGAAGCCGAACAGGCGGTCATAAGAAAACCACCTAGCCGGAGGGTTTGGCCGACAGCCAAAGCTCCCTTAGCAACGGTGCCGTCTTTAAAGACGGGGCGAGGCATCCTTCCTGATGGCGACGGCACAGAGGAACTCTCAATGAAAGCACCAATGTTGGTGTCAAAACCGGCGGATCTCGGGTAGGGGGTCCCGAACTGTGCGTCTAGGCCGGATGGTAACAAGAGGCAAGGGACACGAAGTTTTACCCAGGTTCGGGCCCTCTCGATGGAGGTAAAACCCTGCTTGATTAATATTGATGATATGGGTAGTACAAGAGTAGATCTACCACGAGATCGGAGAGGCTAAACCCTAGAAGCTAGCCTATGGTATGATTGTTGTTCTCTATGTTGTCCTACGGACTAAAACCCTCCGGTTTATATAGACACCGGAGAGGGTTAGGGTTACACAAATTCGGTTACAATGGTAGGAGATCTGCATATCCGTATCGCCAAGCTTGCCTTCCACGCCAAGGAAAGTCCCTTCCGGACATGGGACGAAGTCTTCAATCTTGTATCTTCATAGTCCAGGAGTCCGGCTGAAGGTATAGTCCGGCTATCTGAAAACCCCCTAATCCAGGACTCCCTCAGTTAGGGTTACAAGGTCGGTTACAAAGGAGGAGATATCCATATCCGTATTTCCTACCTTGCCTTCCACGCCAAGTAGAGTCCCATCCGGACACGAGACGAAGTCTTCAATCTTGTATCTTCATAGTCTAACAGTCCGGCCAATGGAGATAGTCCGGCTGTCCGGAGACCCCCTAATCCAGGACTCCCATAATGATTATCATTTGTGAGTATTTACTTTTGTTCTTGAGGTCACGGGAGAAATCTTGTTGCAAGTAATCATGTGAACTTGATATGTGTTCGATATTTTGATGGTATGTATGTTGTGATTCCCTTAGTGGTGTCATGCGAACGTCGACTACATGACACTTCACCATATTTGGGGCTAAGGGAATGCATTGTGGAGTAGTTATTAGATGATGGGTTGCGAGAGTGACAGAAGCTTAAACCCTAGTTTATGCGCTATTATGTAAGGGACTGATTGGATCCAAAAGTTTAATGCTATGGTTAGAAGTTATTCTTAATACTTTTCTCATAGTTATAGATGCTTGCGAGGGGGTTAATCATAAGTAGGAGGTTTGTTCAAGTAAGAACAACACATAAGAACCGATCCACCCACATATCAAATTATCAAAGTAGTGAAAACAAATAAAGCCAACATAGTGAAAGTGACTAGATGAAATTCCCGTGTACACTCTAGAACGCTTTGCTTATCATAAGAGACCGTTTTGGCATGTCCTTTGCCTCAAAACGATTAGGCTACCTTGCTGCACTTTTGTTGCTACTATTGTTACTTGCTCGTTACAAATTATCTTGCTATCATACTACTCGTTACTTATAATTTCAGTGCTTGCAGAAAATACCTTGCTGGAAACCACTTGTCATTTCCTTCTACTCCTCGTTGGGTGTGACAGCCTGGTTTTTGCCCTCCTTTATTTGCCTGATTTTCAGTTGGATTGATTTTGAAATTTGGAGTTTTGAATCCTTTCATATGGACTTCAACACTTGGGTACCCCTTGGCTTTCACCCAAGTGTCCCATTTCCCTCTCTAACCATCATTCCCACTCTGGTTCACCTCAAAATAATTATTGGAATATTTTTCTTAAATGAAAAATATTCATTTCCCTCTCTTACACCCTAGCTAGATCAATGTGCTCCAAAGAAACCCCAATTTTTCTTGCCCATAAAAATCTGAGAAAATTCAAAAATATTCTTGGAACACTAGGGCAGGGGGCCACCACTTGCCTCTCTAGGGCGCGCGCCCTACCTCATGGCACCTCCGAGTTGTGCTAAACGCTTCCACTTTCAGCCTACGAGGGTACGTAGACAACACTCTCCCCTCTCATTGCTATGCATCACCATGATCTTGCGTGTTCGTAGGAATTTTTTTGAAATTACTACATTCCCCAACACATGCGTGTAGTACTCCATTTCGATAACTAATAGATTTTTGCAATAAGTATGTGAGTCCTTTATGACTAATGTTGAGTCCATGGATTATACGCACTCTCACCCTTCCACCGTTGCTAGCCTCTCTAGTACCACACAACTTTCGCCGGTACCATAAACCCACCATTTACCTTCCTCAAAATAGCCACCATACCTACCTATTATGGTATTTCCATAGCCATTCCGAGATATATTGCCATGCAACTTTCCACCGTTCCGTTTATTATGACACGCTCCATCATTGTCATATTGCTTTGCATGATCATGTAGTTGACATCGTATTTGTGGCAAAGCTACCGTTCATAATTCTTCCATGCATGTCACTCTTGATTCATTGCACATCCCGGTACACCGTTGGAGGCATTCACATAGAGTCATATTTTGTTCTAAGTATCGAGTTGTAATTCTTGAGTTGTAATTAAATAAAAGTGTGATGATCATCATTATTAGAGCATTGTCCCAGTGAGGAAAGGATGATGGAGACTATGATTCCCCCACAAGTCAGGATGAGACTCCGGACGAAAAATAAAAAAAGGGAAAAAAGAAGCCATAAAAAGGGAGAAAAGGCTCAAATAAAAAAATAAAAATGAGAGAAAAAGAGAGAAGGGACAATGTTACTATCCTTTTTCCACACTTGTGCTTCAAAGTAGCACCATGATCTTCATGATAGAGAGTCTCCTATCTTGTCACTTTCATATACTATTGGGAATTTTTCATTATAGAACTTGGCTTGTATATTCCAATGATGGGCTTCCTCAAAATGCCCTAGGTCTTCATGAGCAAGCAAGTTGGATGCACACCCACTTAGTTTCTTTTGTTGAGCTTTCATACACTTATAGCTCTAGTGCATCCGTTGCATGGCAATCCCTACTCATTCACATTGATATCTACTGATGGGCATCTCCATAACCCGTTGATATGCACTACTAGGGAAAACCCTAGTAGTAGCGCTTGAAATATGCATAGCAGTAGCGCTGGGTCCAACGCTACCACTAATGCGCTACAGCTAACTAGTAGCAGTAGCGCTGGAAAGGGAGCGCTACTGCTATACCTAGTTAGCAGTAGCGCTTTCCTTTGGACAATGCTACTGCTCCTTGTAAGTAGCAGTAGCGCTTGTTCTAAAAAGTGATCCTGCTAAATTTTCATGTATTTTTAAAAATATAGCTTATTTTCATTGTGTGGTTTTATATATAGTAGTTCCATTATATGATTTTATGATGATGATTAGTTATTATATATAACAGTGGGCGAAATGAACGTGGAGTATATTAAAGTGGAGGCAACATGTGGTGCATGTCGAAAGTACTACTCTAAGCCAAACTTGATATAGTTTGGATTAGTAGTACTTTCGATGTGCACCACATGTTGGATTCACTTGAATCTAATCCAGGTTCATTTCACCCACTGTTATATATAATAAGTAATCATATTCATATAACAACTTAGCATCATGCATCATCGATCATAATAATAAATAACTCATCATTGGTATCATAATAATAAGTCATACTCATGATCATCGATCATACAACTTCTACTCGATACCACATCATCATCATAGTCATCTAACCAATCCTACTTAGTTGTTCTTAGCACATGATCATGAGTATTATTAACTAGGACCTACTACCTTCTCTTAGGTAAAATAGCATAAAATAAGATAGGCCCTGACTCTCCATTATGGAGAATGGAGATTATCCTGTCTTCAATTCTTGCCTTTCGCACAATGTTGCTTCCAAGTACCTCCTTACGACTGTCCATACATTTTTTCCATTCTTTGATTTTCATGTCTCCACTTCTTTTAGAAATCCGATATGGACAAGTGAGATTCGTAGGATGACCTGGCCATATGTTCGAAAATTCAAGGCGACCATTCTGATAAATCAGATGAGGCACACAATCATTTAGGATTTTCTGTTGAAAAACATAGTAATAACTTCGTAGTTAGCAATGTAGTTAAGTTTTAAAAGAATTTATGCAAAAGATGCACGGATGTCATAATACTAAAAAATCTTACCATTTCATCTCCATGGATGTTACCGTAGTTCAACATGTGCACTAGTGGCACGTATTGACCATAATGTGGAGGAGTTTTATAATAGATATTGTAATTCTCAAGATCAGTACAAAATGCGACCAGATGATTTTTCTCCTGATAAGTTAACTCAGAGCCATCGGTGTAGTAGGTTCTGTCTACCATGTTCTGCACATTATTTGAACAATGAAAATAAGCTGCCAACTATTTTTAAATGAACAATATAAATTAGTTAATAACTATGTTTGAGAAACTTACATAGCGGTAGAATTGGAAGCGTATCAACAAGGACCCAAATGTCCATATTGTCTTGGTCGATGTCAGGATCACCAAGATCCATGGTGAGAAGCATACCCTCATAAAAATCATACATCTTGTAAAGTGCTTCCCAATTTTTGCAACCAAAATGGGTTACACTCTCAGAATTATAGATATTTACTTCAAAATCCATATCATGATGGGTCCTTAGGTGAATTTTCTTTGTTTTGAAATTTTGATGGTCTTCAAAATCCATCCTCTCCAAGACATAGCGTCTCGCATGGCATGGGATAAGCTACTCGAATTGTAAAAGATGAAAATTACATGTTGAAATAGTTGAAGTCATGCTTAATTACGAAAAAAACACTTTACGTTGTTGCGTACAGTTTCAACATCGAAGGTCTCCTGGAGCTTAATGTTGAAGCACCGACCTTCGTCCAGGTGAGGCCTGTCGCACAGACCTCGGTCGTCGTTGCACCAGCTGCACTCCCCTGGGAGACTTTCGTCGTCCGATGACAACATTTCCTACATTCATAATTCAAATATTAAACTTGTACAATTCAATTATATACTACAAAAATTAAGTTAGATCATTATTATTCATCACGGATTGACTATCGGTCTGCCGAGTCTATATGGTGGAGACTCTCCCTCACCGATTCCTCTCTGACATTTGCAACCGTCGGTGATGGTCATTACTCCTCCTTCCCCTAGTGCATAACAAAGGTCTAGCACAAGGAGAAGAAGGAGAAACGACCCCCACGACAACAGTCGGGATTCTTCGTCCTCTCTCATATATGGTGGATACACTCCCTCATTGATTTTTCGACCGTCGGTGATGGTCATTATTCCTCCTTCCCCTAGTGCATAACAAAGGTCTAGCACAAGGAGAAGAAGGAAAAATGACCCCCACGATAATAGTCGGGCTTCTTCGTCCTCTCTCATATATGGTGGATACACTCCCTCACTAATTTTTCGACCTTCGGTGATGGAGCCTCGACATACTTAAAGTCAACCCAAAATGTCGTTTAATTATTTTTCGAGAAAATCCAGGCCACTCGATATTTCCTACATATTCTAGCACAAATCAGGCCAGAATTCACGGAAAAATCCGGCATGACCTTTGCCAAAAAAGGACATATCGAGCGCCTGAAATTTGCCGAAACAGAAATTAATCAACACTCTGGCAATACATAGGCCACTATAGGAGGTGTAACTTGCAAACATGGCCGGCCACTTGGGCAAGCACATATCCTATTTGAGCAACACAACATATACATGTTTATATCTACATCATATGAGCATTCAAACTTGATGGAGTAGTTTTCCAATTTGAGCATTGAATAAGCAAAACCAAATCATAAAATAAATTAGTATTCAAATTAGCATTCGTTCAATAAGAAAAACTAAAGCATCTATTTCGTTCGTACATCGTCGAATATTATCACTAATAGATCTCAAATAATATCATACATATAACATCACTAATACAGCTAAAACCGTAGCGAACGATGGGTATCGGCGCAGGCGGTGGACACCCAAAGAGAAGGAACCATCACAGGATCACAGCTCTAGTGAGATCCCTGAAAAACCTCCCAGGTATTGGAGAACCTGCCCTCCAATGCAACCATGTAGCGACGGACGTGCTCATCCTCCTCGCTGACACGGTGACGTACCACCTCCGCGGGGTCCTCAAGCCTCCACACCATCACTAGCCCACACGACCGCCACCAAAGAAGGTTCGGGTCAACGACGGGCTGGCTCCTCACTAAGTTGTGCCCCCCGGAAGGTACCACCTCCCAGTAGGAGCCTGGCGGAGCCCAGTCCCAGACATGGCTCCTCACCAAGCCCATGCCTCCTCCACCGAGTCGACGACGAGGATGGGGGATAGGCATTGTCGACGTCGATGCGGGAATAATTGCTTTAACTAAAAAAATAACAACAAATGTGACACCTAAAACACCTAAATTCTATTAACTACACCTAATTAAAAGCCTACATTTTGAACATGACTCGATCATAACTATGGTTCATACTACATTATTCTCAGATTAAACACCTAAAATACCTAAATTAAATTAACAACATGGGGTGGCTTCTCTCACCTAGATCGAGGTCGGAGGGGGTCGGTGATGGGACGACGGCGGGGATGATGCAAGGGCTCCTTGATTTCTGCAAAAACAAAATATAAACAAAAACATTATTATCGTTGTCTTAGGACTTAGTGAAATTCCATAAGCTACATTAAATTATTCTATTCAAATTTACTTATTCAAAATTTCTAAAAAAACTCCTATTATATTCAAAAGACCTACATTTACTTATTTTTTTCAATTTCATATTTTATTCTATTCAAATTTACTTATTTAAAATTTCTAAAAATTTCCTATTCTATTCAAAAGACCTACATTTACGATTTCTTTTGAAATTACTTATTCAAATTTTCTAAAAACAAAATATACTAAAAACCTACATTTACTAAAAACAAAAACCTACATTCAACGAAAAAAATCCTATTTACAGAAAGGGGGAGGAGGAGGTGGGAGGAGGCTAGGAGGAGGAGGGAGGAGGAGGGGAAGGAGGAGGGACGAGGAGAGAGAAGGAGAGGGAGGAGGGAGGAGGAGGAGGAGGGGGCCGCCGGAGAGGGAGGAGGAGGATCGGAGGGGGCCGCCGGTGGAGAGGAAGGAGAGAGGAGGGTCGTGGGAAGAGGGAGAGAGGAGGGCGGCGAGAGGAAGAGGAGGGAGGGGAAGGCGGCGAGAGGAGGAGAAAGATACCTTGGGGGAGTTGGCGGTGACGGCAGGCGACGAAAGGCGACAGCGGGCGACGGCGGCGACGGGTGTGCGGCGAGTGAGTGTGTGAGGGAGAGTGAGAGGGATGCGCGCGCGGTGGATAAGGTAAGCATAGTCGTAGCGCTTTTTACAAATAAGCGCTACAGCTATTTAGCAGTAAAGCTTGTCAGAAGACATCGCTATTGCTATCTGCAATAGCAGTAGCGCTTTTTAAATACCAGCGCTACTAGTATACCTACACTGCCATGCAACCATTGGCAACTATAGTAGTAGCATTTTTTATAGCACAAGCGCTACTACTACATGAATAGTAGCAGCGATTTTCAGTGAAAAACGCTAGCGTTATTTAGCAGCAGTGCTTCCTTATAAAAAGCGGTACTGGCGAGCTCCTGTGTATAAGCATTTCCCTAGTAGTGACGCCTAGTTGATGTGAGAATATCTTCTCCTTTTGTGTTCTCCACAACCAACATTCTATTCCACCTATAGTGCTATGTCCATGGCTCACGCTCATGTATTGCGTGAAGATTGAAAAAGTTTGAGAACATCAAAAGTATGAAACAATTGCTTCACTTGTCATTGGGTTGCGCATGATTTAAATATTTTGTGTGATGAAGATAGAGCATAGCCAGACTATATGATTTTGTAGGGATAACTTTCTTTGACCATGTTATTTTGAGAAGACATGATTGCTTTGTTAGTATGCTTAAAGTATTATTGTTTTTATGTCAATATTAAACTTTTGTTTCGAATCTTATGAATCTAAATATTCTTGCCACAATAAATAAGATTACATTGATAAATATGTTAGGTAGCATTCCACATCAAAAAATCTGTTTTTATCATTTACCTACTCGAGGACAAGCAAGAATTAAGCTTGGGGATGCTGATACGTCTCCAACGTATCTATAATTTTTGATGTATTCATTCCATGTTTATAATATTTTTACATGATTTTGGTATGATTTGGTTAGAACTAACCCGGACTGACGTTGTTTTCAGCAGAACTACCGTGGTGTTGTTCTTGTGTAGAAATAAAAGTTCTCGGAATGCGCTGAAAATGAACGGAGATTTTTTCTGGAAAATATAAAAAATACTGTAATGAAGAGTTACCGGAGGGGAGTCCCGTGGGCCCCATGAGGGTGGAGGGCGCGCTCCTGTGCCTCGTGGACTCTCCGTGGGGCCCCCTGACTTGTTCTCGATGCCAACATCTCCTATAAATCCCCAAACCTCCAAAAAATAACCTAGATCGGGAGTTCCACCGCCACAAGCCTCCGTAGCCACCAAAAACCAATCAGGACCCTCTTCTGGCACCCTACCGAAGAGGGGATCCATCACCGGTGGCCATCTTCATCATCCCGGCGCTCTCCATGACGAGGAGGGAGTAGTTCACCCTTAGGACCGAGGGTATGTACCAGCAGCTATGTGTTTGATCTCTCTCTCTCTCTCTCTATATATATATATATATATATATATATATCGTGTTCTTGATGTGGCACAATCTTGATGTACTGCGAGCTTTGCTACGATAGTGGGATCTTATGATGTTTCTCCCCCTCTACCTTCTTGTAATGGATTGAGTTTTCCCTTTGAAGTTATCTTATCGGATTGAGTCTTTAAGGATTTGAGAACACTTGATGTATGTCTTGCGTGGGATACCTGTGGTGACAATGGGGTGTTCTATTGATTCACTTGATGTATGTTTTGGTGATCAACTTGCGGGTTCCGTGACCTTGGTAATCTATGCATAGGGGTTGGCACACGTTTTCGCCTTGACTCTCTGGTAGAAACTTTGGGGCACAATTTGAAGTTGTTTGTGTTGGTTGAATAGATGAATCTGAGATTGTGTGATGCATATCATATAATCATACCCGCGGATACTTGAGGTGACATTGGAGTATCTAGGTGACATTAGGGTTTTGGTTGATTTGTGTCTTAAGGTGTTATTTTACTACGAATTTTAGGGCTGTTTGTGACACTTATAGGAATAGCCCAATGGATTAATCGGAAAGAATAACTTGGAGGTGGTTTTGTACCCTACAGTAATCTCTTTGTTTCTTCTCCGCTATTAGTGACTTTGGAGTGACTCTTTGTTGCATGTTGAGGGATTGTTATATGATCTAATTATGTGATCCTTGTTGAGAGAACCTGTTGATACGTCTCCATCGTATCTACTTTTCCAAACACTTTTGCCCTTGTTTTGGACTCTAACTTGCATGATTCAAATGAAACTAACCCGGACTGACGTTGTTTTCACCAGAATTGCCATGGTGTTATTTTTGTGCAGAAATAAAAGTTCTCGGAATGACCTGAAAACCAACGGAGATTATTTTTGGAATTAATAAAAAATAATGGAGAAAGAATCAAGGCCAGGGGGCCCACACCCTGTCCACGAGGGTGGGGCCGCGCCCCATGCCTCGTGGGCCCCCTGGTGCTCCACCGACCTCAACTCCAACTCCATATATTCGTGTTTGGGGAGAAAAAATCATAGAGAAGGATTCATCGCGTTTTACGATACGGAGCCACCACCAAGCCCTAAACTCTCTCGGGAGGGCTGATCTGGAGTCCGTTCGGGGCTTCGGAGAGGGGAATCCGTCGCCATCGTCATCATCAACCTTCCTCCATCACCAATTTCATGATGCTCACCGCTGTGTGTGAGTAATTCCATCATAGGCTGGCTGGACGGTGATAGGTTGGATGAGATTTATCATGTAATCAAGTTAGCTTTGTTAGGGTTTAATCCCTAGTATCCACTATGTTCTGAGATTGATGTTGCTATGACTTTGCTATGCTTAATGCTTGTCACTAGGGCCCAAGTGCCATGATTTTAGATCTGAACCTATTATGTTTTCATGAATATATGTGAGTTATGTATCCTATCTTGCAAGTCTATACTCACCTATTATGTGTTATGATCCGTTAACCCCGAAGTGACAATAATTGGGATACTTACCGGTGATGACCGTAGTTTGAGGAGTTCATTTATTCACTAAGTGTTAATGCTTTGGTCCAGTACTCTATTGAAAGGAGGCCTTAATATCCCTTAGTTTCCAATAGGACCCCGCTGCCACGGGAGGGTATGACAAAAGATGTCATGCAAGATCTTTTCCATAAGCATGTTTGACTATATTCGGAATACATGCCTACATTACATTGATGAACTGGAGCTAGTTCTGTGTCACCCTAGGTTATAACTATTACATGAGGAATTGCATCCGACATAATTCTCCATCACCGATCCAATGCCTACGTGTTTTTCATATATTGTTCTTCGCTTATTTACTTTTCCCTTGCCACTGTTACAATCACTATAAAACCAAAACTGCTACTGTTACTTTTGCCACTGTTACCGTTACTATCATATTACTTTGCTACTAAATTTTTTGCTGCAAATATTAAGTTATCCAGGTGTGGTTGAATTGACAACTCAGCTGCTAATACTTGAGAATATTCTTTGGTGCCATTGCCGGGGAGCATAGCTCTATTCTTTGAGTCACTTGGGATTTATATCTGCTGATCACTATGAGGAACTTGAAAAATGAAAGAACCAAGATTTTTCCCTCAACTACGAGGGGAGGTAAGGAACAACCATCTAGCTCTACACTTGATTCACCTTATGTTATGAGTAAACTTGCGACACCTACTGCTGTTATTGATTCCGATAGGTCACATGTTATTGATGATGCCACTTCTGCTATGCGTGATATTTATGATGAAACTACTTCTGTGCTTGATACTACTGTGCCACTAGGTGAATTTCTTGATGAACAACTTGCTAAGGCTAGAGAGAATGAAAATTTTTAAACTGATAATATTGATGAAAGTGACCATCAAGATTCTCCCCCTAGATATGAATTGCCTGTTGTGCCTGAGGGTTATGTTATGGATGAAGAAACTGCTAGAGACTTTCTTGCTTGCAACGATAGGAATGATCTTAAGAAATTACTAGCTAAGCTAAAAAAAATCTTTGAATGCTAGCATGAAATATGAGACTGCTTTTGCTACTTCACCTATCATTATTACTGATAAGGATTATGATTTCTCTCGATTCTTAGTTAATTACTTTGGTTGAATCTGGACCTTTTTATGGATATGAATCTGAAACTATTGTGGCACATCTTACTAAATTAAAAGATATAGCCACTGATAACCCACAAGTATAGGGGATCAATTGCAGCCTCTTTCGATAAGTAAGAGTGTCGAACCCAACGAGGAGCTAAAGGTAGAACAAATATTCCCTCAAGTTCTATCGACCACCGATACAACTCTACGCACGCTTAGCGTTTGCTTTACCTAGAACAAGTATGAAACTAGAAGTACTTTGTAGGTGTTTTTGGATAGGTTTGCAAGATAACAAAGATTACGTAAATAAAAAGTAGGGGTTGTTTAGGTAAAGACACAACTAGGTTAGTTTTAGTAAAGAGCTTTTTGTTACGAGAAAGTTATTTGTCCCTAGGTAATGGGTAACTAGACCGGTAATCATTATTGCAATTTTATTTGAGGGAGAGGCATAAGCTAACATACTTTCTCTACTTGGATCATATGCACTTATGATTGGAACTCTAGCAAGCATCCGCAACTACTAAAGATCATTAAGGTAAAATCCAACCATAGCATTAAAGTATCAAGTCCTCTTTATCCCATACGCAAACAACCTACTTACTCGGGTATGTACTTTTGTCACTCACACCACCCACCATAAGCAAATCATGAACATATTGCAAACCCTACAGCGGGAATCCCTCACCTTGCGCGACACGGAGAGCACCATAGGACAGCACCAATAATAAAACATGCAACTCAAACCAATCACGATCATCAAATAACACATAGGACAAAACAGATCTACTCAAACATCGTAGGATAGCCATACATCATTGGGAAATAATATATAGCATTGAGCACCATGTTTAAGTAGAGATTACATCGGGTAAAAGAGGGGTTACACTGCTGCATAGAGGGGGGAAGAGTTGGTGATGATGGTGGTGAAGTTGTTGGTGAAGATTGCGGTGATGATGATGGCCCCGGCGATGTTCTGGCACCACCCGAAGAGAAGGGGAGAGGCCCCCCCTTCTTCTTCTTCTTCCTTGACCTCCTCCCTAGATGGGAGAAGGGTTTCCCCTCTGGTCCTTGGTCTCCATGGCATGGGAGGGGCGAGAGCCCCTCCGAGATTGGATCTGTCTCTCTGTCTCTCTCTGTTCCTGCGTTCTCAGATTCTGCCCTTTCACCCGTTTCTTATATCCCCGGAGATC